>NC_133134.1:83594248-83866748 GCF_048418815.1 Hemitrygon akajei
TGGAGTAGGGGACGGGGTTGGACGGGAGGTGTTGTTGGAGTTGGGGTGTGGTTGGACGGGAGGTGATGTTCGAATTGGGGTGTGCTTGGACGGGAGGTAATGTTGGAGTTGGGATGTGGTTGGACGGGAGGTGATGTTGGAGTTGGGGTGTGGTTGGCCGGGAGGTGCTTTTGGAACTGGTGTGTGGTTGGACGGGAGGAGTTGTTGGAGTCATGGTGTGGTTGGACGGGAGGTGATTTTGGAGTTGGGGTGCGGCTGGACGTGAGGTGATGTTGGAGTAGGTGTGTGGTTTGATGGAGGTGCTGTTGGAGTAGGGGGTGGGGTTGGACGGGAGCTGATGTTGGAGTAGGGGGCGTGGTTAGACGGGAGGTGTTGTTGGAGTAGGGGTTGGGTTGGAATGGAGGTGTTATTGGATTAGGGGACGGGGTTGGACGGGAGGTGATGTTGGAGTTGGGGTGTGGTTGGACGGGAGGTGATGTTGGAGTAGGGGTTGGGTTAGACGGGAGGTGTTGTTGGAGTATTGGTTGGGTTGGACGTGAGGTGATGTTGGAGTAGGGGTTGGGTTGGACGGAGGTGATGTTGGACTTGGGGTGGGGCTGGATGCAGGTGATGTTGGTGTAGGCGTGGGGTTGGATGGGAGGTGATGTTGTTGTAGGGGGTGGGGTTGGACAGGATGTGCTGTTGGAGTAGGGGTGTGTTTGGACTGAGATGATGTTGGTGTAGAGGTGGGGTTGGACGGGAGGTGATGTTGGAGTAGGGGGTGTGGTTGGACGGGAGGTGCAGTTGGAGTAGAGGTGGAGTTGGACGGGAGGTGCTGTTGGAGTATTGATTGGGTTGGACGTGAGGTGATGTTGGAGTAGGGGTTGGGTTGGACCGAGGGGATGTTGGACTAGGGGTGGGGCTGGACGGAGGTGCTGTTGGAGTAGGGGTGGGGTTGGATGGGAGGTGATGTTGGAGTAGGCGTGGATTTGGATGGCAGGTGAAGTAGGAGTTGGGGTGGGGTTGGACGGAGATGACGTTGGAGTAGAGGTGGGGTTGGACCGGAGGTGATGTTGGAGTCGGGGTGTGGTTGGACGGGAGATGATGTTGGAGTAGGGGGCGTGGTTAGACGGGAGGTGTTGTTGGAGTAGGGGTGAGGTTGGAATGGAGGTGTTATTGGAGTAGGGGACGGGGTTGGACGGGAGGTGTTGTTGGAGTTGGGGTGTGGTTGGACGGGAGGTGATGTTGGAGTTGGGGTGTGCTTGGACGGGAGGTAATTTTGGAGTTGGGATGTGGTTGGACGGGAGGTGATGTTGGAGTTGGGGTGTGGTTGGCCGGGAGGTGCTTTTGGAGCTGGTGTGTGGTTGGACGGGAGGAGATGTTGGAGTCGTGGTGTGGTTGGACGGGAGGTGATTTTGGAGTTGGTGTGCGGCTGGACGTGAGGTGATGTTGGAGTAGGGGTTGGGTTGGACGGAGGTGATGTTGGACTAGGGGTGGGGCTGGACAGAGGTGCTGTTGGAGTAGGGGTGGGGTTGGATGGGAGGTGATGTTGGAGTAGGCGTGGATTTGTATGGCAGGTGAAGTAGGAGTTGGGGTCGGGTTGGACGGAGATGATGTTGGAGTAGAGGTGGGGTTGGACGGGAGTTGATGTTGGAGTCGGGGAGTGGTTGGACGGGAGATGATGTGGAGTAGGGGGCGTGATTAGGCCGGAGGTGTTGTTGGAGTAGGGGTGAGGTTGGAATGGAGGTGTTATTGGAGTAGGGGACGGGGTTGGACGGCAGGTGTTGTTGGAGTTGGGGTGTGGTTGGACGGGAGGTGATGTTGGAGTGGGGGTGTGGTTGGACGGGAGGTGCTTTTGGAGCTGGTGTGTGGTTGGACGGGAGGTGATGTTGGAATTGGGGTGGGGCTGGACGGGAGGTGATGTTGGAGTAGGGGGTGTGGCTGGACGGGATGTGCTGTTGGAGTATGTGTGGGATTAGACGGGATGTGCTGTTGGAGTAGGGGTGTGGTTGGACTGAGATGATGTTGGAGTAGATGTGGGGTTGGACGGGAGGTGATGTTGGTGTAGGGATGGGGTTGGATGGGAGGTGATGTTGTTGTAGGGGGTGGGGTTGGACAGGATGTGCTGTTGGAGTAGGGGTGTGGTTGGACAGATGATGTTGGAGTAGAGGTGGGGTTGGACGGGAGGTGATGTTGGAGTAGGTGGTGTGGTTGGACGGGAGGTGCTGTTGGAGTAGAGGTGGAGTTGGACGGGAGGTGCTGTTGGAGTATTGGTTGGGTTGGACGTGAGGTGATGTTGGAGTAGGGGTTGGGTTGGACGGAGGTGATGTTGGTCTAGGGGTGGGGCTGGACGGAGGTGCTGTTGGAGTAGTGGTGGGGTTGGATGGGAGGTGATGTTGGAGTAGGCGTGGATTTGGATGGCAGGTGAAGTTGGAGTTGGGGTGGGGTTGGACGGAGATGACGTTGGAGTAGAGGTGGGGTTGGATGGGAGGTGATGTTGGAGTCGGGGTGTGGTTGGACGGGAGATGATGTTGGAGTAGAGGGCGTGGTTAGACGGGAGGTGTTGTTGGAGTAGGGGTGAGGTTGGAATGGAGGTGTTATTGGAGTAGGGGACGGGGTTGGACGGGAGGTGTTGTTGGAGTTGGGGTGTGGTTGGACGGGAGGTGATGTTGGAGTTGGGGTGTGGTTGGACGGGAGGTAATGTTGGAGTTGGGATGTGGTTGGACCGGAGGTGATGTTGGAGTTGGGGTGTGGTTGGCCGGGAGGTGCTTTTGGAGCTGGTGTGTGGTTGGACGGGAGGTGATGTTGGAGTCGTGGTGTGGTTGGACGGGAAGTGATGTTGGAGTTGGGGTACGGCTGGACGGGAGGTGATGTGGGAGTAGGGGGTGTGGTTGGACGGGATGTGCTGTTGGAGTATTTGTGGGATTAGACGGGAGGAGCTGTTGGAGTAGGGGTGTGTTTTGATGGGATGTTATGTTAGAGTAGGGCGTAGGGTTGGACGGGAGGTGATGTTGTTGTAGGGGGTGGGTTTGGACAGGAGGTGCTGTTGGAGTAGTGTTGTGGTTGGACTGAGATGATGTTGGTGTAGAGGTGGGGTTGGACGGGAGGTGATGTTGGAGTAAGGGGTGGGGTTGGACGGGAGGTGCTGTTGGAGTAGTGGTGGAGTTGGATGGGAGGTGCTGTTGGAGTATTGGTTCGGTTGGACGTGAGGTGATGTTGGAGTAGGTGTTGCGTTGGACGGAGGTGATGTTGGAGTAGGGGTGGGGCTGGACGGAGGTGATGTTGTTGTAGGGGTGTGGTTGGACAGGAGGTGATGTTGGACTTGGGGTGTGGTTGGACGGGAGGTGATGTTGGAGTTGGGGTGTGGTTGGACGGGAGGTGCTTTTGGAGCTGGTGTGTGGTTGGACGGGAGGTGATGTTGGAGTTGGGGTGGGGGTGGACGGGAGGTGATGTTGGAGTAGGGGTTGGGTTCGACGGGAGGTGTTGTTGGACTTGGGGTGTGTTTGGACGGGAGGTGATGTTGGAGTTGGGGTGTGCTTGGACGGGAGGTGATGTTGGAGTAGGGGTTGGGTTAGACGGGAGGTGTTGTTGGAGTATTGGTTGGGTTGGACGTGAGGTGATGTTGGAGTAGGGGTTGGGTTGGACGGAGGTGATGTTGGACTAGGGGTGGGGCTGGATGGAGGTGCTGTTGGAGTAGGGGTGGGGTTGGATGGGAGGTGATGTTGGAGTAGGCGTGGATTTGGATGGCAGGTGAAGTTGGAGTTGAGGTGGGGTTGGACGGAGATGACGTTGGAGTAGAGGTGGGGTTGGACGGGAGGTGATGTTGGAGTCGGGGTGTGGTTGGACGGGAGATGATGTTGGAGTAGGGGGCGTGGTTAGACGGGAGGTGTTGTTGGAGTAGGGGTGAGGTTGGAATAGAGGTGTTATTGGAGTAGGGGACGGGGTTGGACGGGAGGTGTTGTTGGAGTTGGGGTGTGGTTGGACAGGAGGTGATGTTGGAGTTGGGGTGTGGTTGGACGGGAGGTAATGTTGGAGTTGGGATGTGGTTGGACGGGAGGTGATGTTGGAGTTGGGGTGTGGTTGGCCAGGAGGTGCTTTTGGAGCTGGTGTGTGGTTGGACGGGAGGAGATGTTGGAGTCGTGGTGTGGTTGGACGGGAGGTGCTTTTGGAGTTGGGGTGCGGCTGGACGTGAGGTGATGTTGGAGTAGGGGTTGGGTTGGACGGAGGTGATGTTGGACTAGGGGTGGGGCTGGACGGAGGTGCTGTTGGAGTGGGGGTGGGGTTGGATGGGAGGTGATGTTGGAGTAGGCGTGGATTTGGATGGCAGGTGAAGTAGGAGTTGGGGTCGGGTTGGACGGAGATGGTGTTGGAGTAGAGGTGGGGTTGGACGGGAGGTGATGTTGGAGTCGGGGTGTGGTTGGACGGGAGATGATGTTGGAGTAGGGGGCGTGGTTAGACCGGTGGTGTTGTTGGAGTAGGGGTGAGGTTGGAATGGAGGTGTTATTGGAGTAGGGGACGGGGTTGGACGGGAGGTGTTGTTGGAGTTGGGGTGTGGTTGGACGGGAGGTGATGTTGGAGTGGGGGTGTGGTTGGCCGGGAGGTGCTTTTGGAGCTGGTGTGTGGTTGGACGGGAGGTGATGTTGGAGTTGGGGTGGGGCTGGACGGGAGGTGATGTTGGAGTTGGGGTGTGGTTGGCCGGGAGGTGCTTTTGGAGCTGGTGTGTGGTTGGACGGGAGGAGATGTTGGAGTCGTGGTGTGGTTGGACGGGAGGTGATTTTGGAGTTGGTGTGCGGCTGGACGTGAGGTGATGTTGGAGTAGGGGTTGGGTTGGACGGAGGTGATGTTGGACTAGGGGTGGGGCTGGACGGAGGTGCTGTTGGAGTAGGGGTGGGGTTGGATGGGAGGTGATGTTGGAGTAGGCGTGGATTTGTATGGCAGGTGAAGTAGGAGTTGGGGTCGGGTTGGACGGAGATGATGTTGGAGTAGAGGTGGGGTTGGACGGGAGTTGATGTTGGAGTCGGGGAGTGGTTGGACGGGAGATGATGTGGAGTAGGGGGCGTGATTAGGCCGGAGGTGTTGTTGGAGTAGGGGTGAGGTTGGAATGGAGGTGTTATTGGAGTAGGGGACGGGGTTGGACGGCAGGTGTTGTTGGAGTTGGGGTGTGGTTGGACGGGAGGTGATGTTGGAGTGGGGGTGTGGTTGGACGGGAGGTGCTTTTGGAGCTGGTGTGTGGTTGGACGGGAGGTGATGTTGGAATTGGGGTGGGGCTGGACGGGAGGTGATGTTGGAGTAGGGGGTGTGGCTGGACGGGATGTGCTGTTGGAGTATGTGTGGGATTAGACGGGATGTGCTGTTGGAGTAGGGGTGTGGTTGGACTGAGATGATGTTGGAGTAGAGGTGGGGTTGGACGGGAGGTGATGTTGGTGTAGGGGGTGTGGTTGGACGGGAGGTGCTGTTGGAGTAGAGGTGGAGTAGGACGGGAGGTGCTGTTGGAGTAGGGGTTGGGTTGGACGGAGGTGATGTTGGACTAGGGGTGGGGCTGGACGGGAGGTGATGTTGGAGTAGGGGGTGTGGCTGGACGGGATGTGCTGTTGGAGTATGTGTGGGATTAGACGGGATGTGCTGTTGGAGTAGGGGTGTGGTTGGACTGAGATGATGTTGGAGTAGATGTGGGGTTGGACGGGAGGTGATGTTGGTGTAGGGATGGGGTTGGATGGGAGGTGATGTTGTTGTAGGGGGTGGGGTTGGACAGGATGTGCTGTTGGAGTAGGGGTGTGGTTGGACAGATGATGTTGGAGTAGAGGTGGGGTTGGACGGGAGGTGATGTTGGAGTAGGTGGTGTGGTTGGACGGGAGGTGCTGTTGGAGTAGAGGTGGAGTTGGACGGGAGGTGCTGTTGGAGTATTGGTTGGGTTGGACGTGAGGTGATGTTGGAGTAGGGGTTGGGTTGGACGGAGGTGATGTTGGTCTAGGGGTGGGGCTGGACGGAGGTGCTGTTGGAGTAGTGGTGGGGTTGGATGGGAGGTGATGTTGGAGTAGGCGTGGATTTGGATGGCAGGTGAAGTTGGAGTTGGGGTGGGGTTGGACGGAGATGACGTTGGAGTAGAGGTGGGGTTGGATGGGAGGTGATGTTGGAGTCGGGGTGTGGTTGGACGGGAGATGATGTTGGAGTAGAGGGCGTGGTTAGACGGGAGGTGTTGTTGGAGTAGGGGTGAGGTTGGAATGGAGGTGTTATTGGAGTAGGGGACGGGGTTGGACGGGAGGTGTTGTTGGAGTTGGGGTGTGGTTGGACGGGAGGTGATGTTGGAGTTGGGGTGTGGTTGGACGGGAGGTAATGTTGGAGTTGGGATGTGGTTGGACCGGAGGTGATGTTGGAGTTGGGGTGTGGTTGGCCGGGAGGTGCTTTTGGAGCTGGTGTGTGGTTGGACGGGAGGTGATGTTGGAGTCGTGGTGTGGTTGGACGGGAAGTGATGTTGGAGTTGGGGTACGGCTGGACGGGAGGTGATGTGGGAGTAGGGGGTGTGGTTGGACGGGATGTGCTGTTGGAGTATTTGTGGGATTAGACGGGAGGAGCTGTTGGAGTAGGGGTGTGTTTTGATGGGATGTTATGTTAGAGTAGGGCGTAGGGTTGGACGGGAGGTGATGTTGTTGTAGGGGGTGGGTTTGGACAGGAGGTGCTGTTGGAGTAGTGTTGTGGTTGGACTGAGATGATGTTGGTGTAGAGGTGGGGTTGGACGGGAGGTGATGTTGGAGTAAGGGGTGGGGTTGGACGGGAGGTGATATTGGACTTGGGGTGTGGTTGGACGGGAGGTGATGTTGGAGTTGGGGTGTGGTTGGACGGGAGGTGCTTTTGGAGCTGGTGTGTGGTTGGACGGGAGGTGATGTTGGAGTTGGGGTGGGGGTGGACGGGAGGTGATGTTGGAGTAGGGGTTGGGTTCGACGGGAGGTGTTGTTGGACTTGGGGTGTGTTTGGACGGGAGGTGATGTTGGAGTTGGGGTGTGCTTGGACGGGAGGTGATGTTGGAGTAGGGGTTGGGTTAGACGGGAGGTGTTGTTGGAGTATTGGTTGGGTTGGACGTGAGGTGATGTTGGAGTAGGGGTTGGGTTGGACGGAGGTGATGTTGGACTAGGGGTGGGGCTGGACGGAGGTGCTGTTGGAGTAGGGGTGGGGTTGGATGGGAGGTGATGTTGGAGTAGGCGTGGATTTGGATGGCAGGTGAAGTTGGAGTTGAGGTGGGGTTGGACGGAGATGACGTTGGAGTAGAGGTGGGGTTGGACGGGAGGTGATGTTGGAGTCGGGGTGTGGTTGGACGGGAGATGATGTTGGAGTAGGGGGCGTGGTTAGACGGGAGGTGTTGTTGGAGTAGGGGTGAGGTTGGAATAGAGGTGTTATTGGAGTAGGGGACGGGGTTGGACGGGAGGTGTTGTTGGAGTTGGGGTGTGGTTGGACAGGAGGTGATGTTGGAGTTGGGGTGTGGTTGGACGGGAGGTAATGTTGGAGTTGGGATGTGGTTGGACGGGAGGTGATGTTGTAGTTGGGGTGTGGTTGGCCAGGAGGTGCTTTTGGAGCTGGTGTGTGGTTGGACGGGAGGAGATGTTGGAGTCGTGGTGTGGTTGGACGGGAGGTGCTTTTGGAGTTGGGGTGCGGCTGGACGTGAGGTGATGTTGGAGTAGGGGTTGGGTTGGACGGAGGTGATGTTGGACTAGGGGTGGGGCTGGACGGAGGTGCTGTTGTAGTGGGGGTGGGGTTGGATGGGAGGTGATGTTGGAGTAGGCGTGGATTTGGATGGCAGGTGAAGTAGGAGTTGGGGTCGGGTTGGACGGAGATGGTGTTGGAGTAGAGGTGGGGTTGGACGGGAGGTGATGTTGGAGTCGGGGTGTGGTTGGACGGGAGATGATGTTGGAGTAGGGGGCGTGGTTAGACGGGAGGTGTTGTTGGAGTAGGGGTGAGGTTGGAATGGAGGTGTTATTGGAGTAGGGGACGGGGTTGGACGGGAGGTGTTGTTGGAGTTGGGGTGTGGTTGGACGGGAGGTGATGTTGGAGTTGGGGTGTGGTTGGACGGGAGGTAATGTTGGAGTTGGGATGTGGTTGGACCGGAGGTGATGTTGGAGTTGGGGTGTGGTTGGCCGGGAGGTGCTTTTGGAGCTGGTGTGTGGTTGGACGGGAGGTGATGTTGGAGTCGTGGTGTGGTTGGACGGGAAGTGATGTTGGAGTTGGGGTACGGCTGGACGGGAGGTGATGTGGGAGTAGGGGGTGTGGTTGGACGGGATGTGCTGTTGGAGTATTTGTGGGATTAGACGGGAGGAGCTGTTGGAGTAGGGGTGTGTTTTGATGGGATGTTATGTTAGAGTAGGGCGTAGGGTTGGACGGGAGGTGATGTTGTTGTAGGGGGTGGGTTTGGACAGGAGGTGCTGTTGGAGTAGTGTTGTGGTTGGACTGAGATGATGTTGGTGTAGAGGTGGGGTTGGACGGGAGGTGATGTTGGAGTAAGGGGTGGGGTTGGACGGGAGGTGATATTGGACTTGGGGTGTGGTTGGACGGGAGGTGATGTTGGAGTTGGGGTGTGGTTGGACGGGAGGTGCTTTTGGAGCTGGTGTGTGGTTGGACGGGAGGTGATGTTGGAGTTGGGGTGGGGGTGGACGGGAGGTGATGTTGGAGTAGGGGTTGGGTTCGACGGGAGGTGTTGTTGGACTTGGGGTGTGTTTGGACGGGAGGTGATGTTGGAGTTGGGGTGTGCTTGGACGGGAGGTGATGTTGGAGTAGGGGTTGGGTTAGACGGGAGGTGTTGTTGGAGTATTGGTTGGGTTGGACGTGAGGTGATGTTGGAGTAGGGGTTGGGTTGGACGGAGGTGATGTTGGACTAGGGGTGGGGCTGGACGGAGGTGCTGTTGGAGTAGGGGTGGGGTTGGATGGGAGGTGATGTTGGAGTAGGCGTGGATTTGGATGGCAGGTGAAGTTGGAGTTGAGGTGGGGTTGGACGGAGATGACGTTGGAGTAGAGGTGGGGTTGGACGGGAGGTGATGTTGGAGTCGGGGTGTGGTTGGACGGGAGATGATGTTGGAGTAGGGGGCGTGGTTAGACGGGAGGTGTTGTTGGAGTAGGGGTGAGGTTGGAATAGAGGTGTTATTGGAGTAGGGGACGGGGTTGGACGGGAGGTGTTGTTGGAGTTGGGGTGTGGTTGGACAGGAGGTGATGTTGGAGTTGGGGTGTGGTTGGACGGGAGGTAATGTTGGAGTTGGGATGTGGTTGGACGGGAGGTGATGTTGTAGTTGGGGTGTGGTTGGCCAGGAGGTGCTTTTGGAGCTGGTGTGTGGTTGGACGGGAGGAGATGTTGGAGTCGTGGTGTGGTTGGACGGGAGGTGCTTTTGGAGTTGGGGTGCGGCTGGACGTGAGGTGATGTTGGAGTAGGGGTTGGGTTGGACGGAGGTGATGTTGGACTAGGGGTGGGGCTGGACGGAGGTGCTGTTGTAGTGGGGGTGGGGTTGGATGGGAGGTGATGTTGGAGTAGGCGTGGATTTGGATGGCAGGTGAAGTAGGAGTTGGGGTCGGGTTGGACGGAGATGGTGTTGGAGTAGAGGTGGGGTTGGACGGGAGGTGATGTTGGAGTCGGGGTGTGGTTGGACGGGAGATGATGTTGGAGTAGGGGGCGTGGTTAGACCGGTGGTGTTGTTGGAGTAGGGGTGAGGTTGGAATGGAGGTGTTATTGGAGTAGGGGACGGGGTTGGACGGGAGGTGTTGTTGGAGTTGGGGTGTGGTTGGACGGGAGGTGATGTTGGAGTGGGGGTGTGGTTGGACGGGAGGTGCTTTTGGAGCTGGTGTGTGGTTGGACGGGAGGTGATGTTGGAGTTGGGGTGGGGCTGGACGGGAGGTGATGTTGGAGTAGGGGGTGTGGCTGGACAGGATGTGCTGTTGGAGTATGTGTGGGATTAGACGGCATGTGCTGTTGGAGTAGGGGTGTGGTTGGACTGAGATGATGTTGGAGTAGAGGTGCGGTTGGACGGGAGGTGATGTTGGTGTAGGGGGTGTGGTTGGACGGGAGGTGCTGTTGGAGTAGAGTTGGAGTTGGACGGGAGGTGCTGTTGGAGTATTGGTTGGGTTGGACGTGAGGTGATGTTGGAGTAGGGGTTGGGTTGGACGGAGGTGATGTTGAACTAGGGGTGGGGCTGGATGGAGGTGATGTTGGTGTAGGGATGGGGTTGGATGGGAGGTTATGTTGTTGTAGGCGGTGGGGTTGGACAGGATGTGCTGTTGGAGTAGGGGTGTGGTTGGACTGAGATGATGTTGGAGTAGAGGTGGGGTTGGACGGGAGGTGATGTTGGAGTAGGGGGTGTGGTTGGACGGGAGGTGCTGTTGGAGTAGAGGTGGAGTTGGACGGGAGGTGCTATTGGAGTATTGGTTGGGTTGGACGTGAGGTGATGTTGGAGTAGGGGTTGGGTTGGACGGAGGTGATGTTGAACTAGGGGTGGGGCTGGATGGAGGTGATGTTGGTGTAGGGATGGGGTTGGATGGGAGGTTATGTTGTTGTAGGCGGTGGGGTTGGACAGGATGTGCTGTTGGAGTAGGGGTGTGGTTGGACTGAGATGATGTTGGAGTAGAGGTGGGGTTGGACGGGAGGTGATGTTGGAGTAGGGGGTGTGGTTGGACGGGAGGTGCTGTTGGAGTAGAGGTGGAGTTGGACGGGAGGTGCTATTGGAGTATTGGTTGGGTTGGACGTGAGGTGATGTTGGATTAGGGGTTGGGTTGGACGGAGATGACGTTGGAGTAGAGGTGGGGTTGGACGGGAGGTG
Source organism: Hemitrygon akajei (assembly GCF_048418815.1). NCBI lineage: Eukaryota > Metazoa > Chordata > Chondrichthyes > Myliobatiformes > Dasyatidae > Hemitrygon > Hemitrygon akajei. Next base: position 83,605,015 of record NC_133134.1, read on the forward strand.
ATGTTGGAGTCGGGGTGTGGTTGGACGGGAGATGATGTTGGAGTAGGGGGCGTGGTTAGACGGGAGGTGTTGTTGGAGTAGGGGTGAGGTTGGAATAGAGGTGTTATTGGAGTAGGGGACGGGGTTGGACGGGAGGTGTTGTTGGAGTTGGGGTGTGGTTGGACAGGAGGTGATGTTGGAGTTGGGGTGTGGTTGGACGGGAGGTAATGTTGGAGTTGGGATGTGGTTGGACGGGAGGTGATGTTGTAGTTGGGGTGTGGTTGGCCAGGAGGTGCTTTTGGAGCTGGTGTGTGGTTGGACGGGAGGAGATGTTGGAGTCGTGGTGTGGTTGGACGGGAGGTGCTTTTGGAGTTGGGGTGCGGCTGGACGTGAGGTGATGTTGGAGTAGGGGATGGGTTGGATGGAGGTGATGTTGGACTAGGGGTGGGGCTGGACGGAGGTACTGTTGGAGTGGGGGTGGGGTTGGATGGGAGGTGATGTTGGAGTAGGCGTGGATTTGGATGGCAGGTGAAGTAGGAGTTGGGGTCGGGTTGGACGGAGATGGTGTTGGAGTAGAGGTGGGGTTGGACGGGAGGTGATGTTGGAGTCGGGGTGTGGTTGGACGGGAGATGATGTTGGAGTAGGGGGCGTGGTTAGACCGGTGGTGTTGTTGGAGTAGGGGTGAGGTTGGAATGGAGGTGTTATTGGAGTAGGGGACGGGGTTGGACGGGAGGTGTTGTTGGAGTTGGGGTGTGGTTGGACGGGAGGTGATGTTGGAGTGGGGGTGTGGTTGGACGGGAGGTGCTTTTGGAGCTGGTGTGTGGTTGGACGGGAGGTGATGTTGGAGTTGGGTGGGGCTGGACGGGAGGTGATGTTGGAGTAGGGGGTGTGGCTGGACAGGATGTGCTGTTGGAGTATGTGTGGGATTAGACGGGATGTGCTGTTGGAGTAGGGGTGTGGTTGGACTGAGATGATGTTGGAGTAGAGGTGCGGTTGGACGGGAGGTGATGTTGGTGTAGGGTGTGTGGTTGGATGGGAGGTGCTGTTGGAGTAGAGTTGGAGTTGGACGGGAGGTGCTGTTGGAGTATTGGTTGGGTTGGACGTGAGGTGATGTTGGAGTAGGGGTTGGGTTGGACGGAGGTGATGTTGAACTAGGGGTGGGGCTGGATGGAGGTGATGTTGGTGTAGGGATGGGGTTGGATGGGAGGTTATGTTGTTGTAGGCGGTGGGGTTGGACAGGATGTGCTGTTGGAGTAGGGGTGTGGTTGGACTGAGATGATGTTGGAGTAGAGGTGGGGTTGGACGGGAGGTGATGTTGGAGTAGGGGGTGTGGTTGGACGGGAGGTGCTGTTGGAGTAGAGGTGGAGTTGGACGGGAGGTGCTATTGGAGTATTGGTTGGGTTCGACGTGAGGTGATGTTGGAGTAGGGGTTGGGTTGGACGGAGGTGATGTTGAACTAGGGGTGGGGCTGGATGGAGGTGATGTTGGTGTAGGGATGGGGTTGGATGGGAGGTTATGTTGTTGTAGGCGGTGGGGTTGGACAGGATGTGCTGTTGGAGTAGGGGTGTGGTTGGACTGAGATGATGTTGGAGTAGAGGTGGGGTTGGACGGGAGGTGATGTTGGAGTAGGGGGTGTGGTTGGACGGGAGGTGCTGTTGGAGTAGAGGTGGAGTTGGACGGGAGGTGCTATTGGAGTATTGGTTGGGTTGGACGTGAGGTGATGTTGGATTAGGGGTTGGGTTGGACGGAGGTGATGTTGGACTAGGGGTGGGGCTGGATGGAGGTGATGTTGGAATTGGGGTGTGGTTGGACGGGAGGTGCTTTTGGAGCTGGTGTGTGGTTGGACGGGAGGTGATATTGGAGTTGGGGTGGGCTGGACGGGAGGTGATGTTGGAGTAGGGGGTGTGGCTGGACGGGATGTGCTGTTGGAGTATGTGTGGGATTAGACGGGAGGAGCTGTTGGAGTAGGGATGTGTTTGACGGGATGTTATGTTAGAGTAGGGCGTGGGGTTGGACGGGAGGTGATGTTGTTGTAGGCGGTGGGGTTGGACAGGATGTGCTGTTGGAGTAGGGGTGTGGTTGGACTGAGATGATGTTGGAGTAGAGGTGGGGTTGGACGGGAGGTGCTGTTGGAGTAGAGGTGGTGTTGGACGGGAGGTGCTGTTGGAGTATTGGTTGGGTTGGACGTGAGGTGATGTTGGAGTAGGGGTTGGGTTGGACGGAGGTGATGTTGGACTAGGGGTGGGGCTGGATGGAGGTGATGTTGGTGTAGGGGTGGGGTTGGATGGGAGGTGATGTTGGAGTTGGGGTGGGGTTGGACGGAGATGATGTTGGAGTAGAGATGGGGTTGGACGGGAGGTGATGTTGGAGTCGGGGTGTGGTTGGACAGGAGATGATGTTGGAGTAGGGGGCGTGGTTAGACGGGAGGTGTTGTTGGAGTAGGGGTGAGGTTGGAATGGAGGTGTTATTGGAGTAGGGGACGGGGTTGGACGGGAGGTGTTGTTGGAGTTGGGGTGTGGTTGGACGGGAGGTGATGTTGGAGTTGGGGTGTGGTTGGACGGGAGGTAATGTTGGAGTTGGCATGTGGTTGGACGGGAGGTGATGTTGGAGTTGGGGTGTGGTTGGCCGGGAGGTGCTTTTGGAGCTGGTGTGTGGTTGGACGGGAGGTGATGTTGGAGTCGTGGTGTGGTTGGACGGGAGGTGATGTTGGAGTTGGGGTGCGGCTGGACGGGAGGTGATGTGGGAGTAGGGGGTGTGGTTGTACGGGATGTGCTGTTGGAGTATGTGTGGGATTAGACGGGAGGAGCTGTTGGAGTAGGGGTATGTTTGGACGGGATGTTATGTTAGAGTACGGCGTTGGGTTGGACGGGAGGTGATGTTGTTGTAGGGGGTGGGGTTGGACAGGAGGTGCTGTTGGAGTACTGTTGTGGTTGGACAGATGTTGTTGGAGTAGAGGTGGGGTTGGACGGGAGGTGATGTTGGAGTAGGCGGTTGGGTTGGACGGGAGGTGCTGTTGGAGTAGGGGAGGAGTTGGATGGGAGGTGCTGTGGGAGTATTGGTTGGGTTGGACGTGAGGTGATTTCCGAGTAGGGGTTGGGTTGGACGGAGGTGATGTTGGAGTAGGGGTGGGGCTGGACGGAGGTGATGTTGTTGTAAGGGTGTGGTTCGACAGGAGGTGATGTTGGACTTGGGGTGTGGTTGGACGGGAGGTGATGTTTGAGTTGGGGTGTGGTTGGACGGGAGGTGCTGTTGGAGTAGGGGTGGAGTTGGATGGGAGGTGCTGTTGGAGTATTGGTTGGGTTGGACGTGAGGTGATGTTGGAGTAGGGGTTGGGTTGGACGGAGGTGATGTTGGAGTAGTGGTGGGGCTGGACGGAGGTGATGTTGTTGTAGGGGTGTGGTTGGACAGGAGGTGATGTTGGACTTGGGGTGTGGTTGGACGGGAGGTGATGTTGGAGTTGGGGTGTGGTTGGACGGGAGGTGCTTTTGGAGCTGGTGTGTGGTTGGACGGGAGGTGATGTTGGAGTCGTGGTGTGGTTGGACGGGAGGTGCTTTTGGAGTTGGGGTGCGGCTGGATGTGAGGTGATGTTGGAGTAGGGGTTGGGTTGGACGGAGGTGATGTTGGACTAGGGGTGGGGCTGGACGGAGGAGCTGTTGGAGTGGGGGTGGGGTTGGATGGGAGGTGATGTTGGAGTAGGCGTGGATTTGGATGGGAGGTGAAGTAGGAGTTGGGGTCGGGTTGGACGGAGATGATGTTGGAGTAGATGTGGGGTTGGACGGGAGGTGATGTTGGAGTCGGGGTGTGGTTGGACGGGAGATGATGTTGGAGTAGGGGGCGTGGTTAGACCGGAGGTGTTGTTGGAGTAGGGGTGAGGTTGGAATGGAGGTGTTATTGGAGTAGGGGACGGGGTTGGACGGGAGGTGTTGTTGGAGTTGGGGTGTGGTTGGACGGGAGGTGATGTTGGAGTGGGGGTGTGGTTGGACGGGAGGTGCTTTTGGAGCTGGTGTGTGGTTGGACGGGAGGTGATGTTGGAGTTGGGGTGGGGCTGGACGGGAGGTGATGTTGGAGTAGGGGGTGTGGCTGGACAGGATGTGCTGTTGGAGTATGTGTGGGATTAGACGGGATGTGCTGTTGGAGTAGGGGTGTGGTTGGACTGAGATGATGTTGGAGTAGAGGTGCGGTTGGACGGGAGGTGATGTTGGTGTAGGGGGTGTGGTTGGACGGGAGGTGCTGTTGGAGTAGAGTTGGAGTTGGACGGGAGGTGCTGTTGGAGTATTGGTTGGGTTCGACGTGAGGTGATGTTGGAGTAGGGGTTGGGTTGGACGGAGGTGATGTTGAACTAGGGGTGGGGCTGGATGGAGGTGATGTTGGTGTAGGGATGGGGTTGGATGGGAGGTTATGTTGTTGTAGGCGGTGGGGTTGGACAGGATGTGCTGTTGGAGTAGGGGTGTGGTTGGACTGAGATGATGTTGGAGTAGAGGTGGGGTTGGACGGGAGGTGATGTTGGAGTAGGGGGTGTGGTTGGACGGGAGGTGCTGTTGGAGTAGAGGTGGAGTTGGACGGGAGGTGCTATTGGAGTATTGCTTGGGTTGGACGTGAGGTGATGTTGGATTAGGGGTTGGGTTGGACGGAGGTGATGTTGGACTAGGGGTGGGGCTGGATGGAGGTGATGTTGGAGTTGGGGTGTGGTTGGACGGGAGGTGCTTTTGGAGCTGGTGTGTGGTTGGACGGGAGGTGATATTGGAGTTGGGGTGGGCTGGACGGGAGGTGATGTTGGAGTAGGGGGTGTGGCTGGACGGGATGTGCTGTTGGAGTATGTGTGGGATTAGACGGGAGGAGCTGTTGGAGTAGGGGTGTGTTTGACGGGATGTTATGTTAGAGTAGGGCGTGGGGTTGGACGGGAGGTGATGTTGTTGTAGGGGGTGGGGTTGGACAGGATGTGCTGTTGGAGTAGGGGTGTGGTTGGACTGAGATGATGTTGGAGTAGAGGTGGGGTTGGACGGGAGGTGCTGTTGGAGTAGAGGTGGTGTTGGACGGGAGGTGCTGTTGGAGTATTGGTTGGGTTGGACGTGAGGTGATGTTGGAGTAGGGGTTGGGTTGGACGGAGGTGATGTTGGACTAGGGGTGGGGCTGGATGGAGGTGATGTTGGTGTAGGTGTGGGGTTGGATGGGAGGTGATGTTGGAGTTGGGGTGGGGTTGGACGGAGATGATGTTGGAGTAGAGGTGGGGTTGGACGGGAGGTGATGTTGGAGTCGGGGTGTGGTTGGACAGGAGATGATGTTGGAGTAGGGGGCGTGGTTAGACGGGAGGTGTTGTTGGAGTAGGGGTGAGGTTGGAATGGAGGTGTTATTGGAGTAGGGGACGGGGTTGGACGGGAGGTGTTGTTGGAGTTGGGGTGTGGTTGGACGGGAGGTGATGTTGGAGTTGGGGTGTGGTTGGACGGGAGGTAATGTTGGAGTTGGCATGTGGTTGGACGGGAGGTGATGTTGGAGTTGGGGTGTGGTTGGCCGGGAGGTGCTTTTGGAGCTGGTGTGTGGTTGGACGGGAGGTGATGTTGGAGTCGTGGTGTGGTTGGACGGGAGGTGATGTTGGAGTTGGGGTGCGGCTGGACGGGAGGTGATGTGGGAGTAGGGGGTGTGGTTGTACGGGATGTGCTGTTGGAGTATGTGTGGGATTAGACGGGAGGAGCTGTTGGAGTAGGGGTATGTTTGGACGGGATGTTATGTTAGAGTAGGGCGTGGGGTTGGACGGGAGGTGATGTTGTTGTAGGGGGTGCGGTTGGACAGGAGGTGCTGTTGGAGTAGTGTTGTGGTTGGACAGATGTTGTTGGAGTAGAGGTGGGGTTGGATGGGAGGTGATGTTGGAGTAGGCGGTTGGGTTGGACGGGAGGTGCTGTTGGAGTAGGGGAGGAGTTGGATGGGAGGTGCTGTGGGAGTATTGGTTGGGTTGGACGTGAGGTGATTTCCGAGTAGGGGTTGGGTTGGACGGAGGTGATGTTGGAGTAGGGGTGGGGCTGGACGGAGGTGATGTTGTTGTAAGGGGGTGGTTGGACAGGAGGTGATGTTGGACTTGGGGTGTGGTTGGACGGGAGGTGATGTTTGAGTTGGGGTGTGGTTGGACGGGAGGTGCTGTTGGAGTAGGGGTGGAGTTGGATGGGAGGTGCTGTTGGAATATTGGTTGGGTTGGACGTGAGGTGATGTTGGAGTAGGGGTTGGGTTGGACGGAGGTGATGTTGGAGTAGTGGTGGGGCTGGACGGAGGTGATGTTGTTGTAGGGGTGTGGTTGGACAGGAGGTGATGTTGGACTTGGGGTGTGGTTGGACGGGAGGTGATGTTGGAGTTGGGGTGTGGTTGGACGGGAGGTGCTTTTGGAGCTGGTGTGTGGTTGGACGGGAGGTGATGTTGGAGTTGGGGTGGGGCTGGACGGGAGGTGATGTTGGAGTAGGGGGTGTGGCTGGACGGGATGTGCTGTTGCAGTATGTGTGGGATTAGACGGGAGGAGCTGTTGGAGTAGGGGTGTGTTTGACGGGATGTTATGTTAGACTAGGGCGTGGGGTTGGACGGGAGGTGATGTTGTTGTAGGGGGTGGGGTTGGACAGGATGTGCTGTTGGTGTAGGTGTGTGGTTGGACTGAGATGATGTTGGAGTAGAGGTGGGGTTGGACGGGAGGTGATGTTGGAGTAGGGGGTGTGGTTGGACGGGAGCTGCTGTTGGAGTAGAGGTGGAGTTGGACGGGAGGTGCTGTTGGAGTATTGGTTGGGTTGGACGTGAGGTGATGTTGGAGTAGGGGTTGGTTTGGACGGAGGTGATGTTGGTCTAGGGGTGGGGCTGGATGGAGGTGATGTTGGTGTAGGGGTGGGGTTGGATGGGAGGTGATGTTGTTGTAGGGGGTGGGGTTGGACAGGATGTGCTGTTGGAGTAGGGGTGTGGTTGGACTGAGATGATGTTGGAGTAGAGGTGGGGTTGGACGGGAGGTGATGTTGGAGTAGGGGGTGTGGTTGGACGGGAGGTGCTGTTGGAGTAGAGGTGGAGTTGGACGGGAGGTGCTGTTGGAGTATTGGTTTGGTTGGACGTGAGGTGATGTTGGAGTAGGGGTTGGGTTGGACGGAGGTGATGTTGGACTAGCGGTGGGGCTGGACGGAGGTGCTGTTGGAGTAGGGGTGGGGTTGGATGGGAGGTGATGTTGGAGTAGGCGTGGATTTGGATGGCAGGTGAAGTTGGAGTTGGGGTGGTGTTGGACGGAGATGATGTTGGAGTAGAGGTGGGGTTGGACGGGAGATAATGTTGGAGTTGGGATGTGGTTGGACGGGAGGTGATGTTGGAGTCGTGGTGTGGTTGGACGGGAGGTGATGTTGGAGTTGGGGTGCGGCTGGACGTGAGGTGATGTTGGAGTAGGGGTTGGGTTGGACGGAGGTGATGTTGGGCTAGGGGTGGGGCTGGACGGAGGTGCTGTTGGTGTAGGGGTGGGGTTGGATGGGAGGTGATGTTGTTGTAGGGGGTGGGGTTGGACAGGATGTGCTGTTGGAGTAGGGGTGTGGTTGGACTGAGATGATGTTGGAGTAGAGGTGGGGTTGGACGGGAGGTGATGTTGGAGTAGGGGGTGTGGTTGGACGGGAGGTGCTGTTGGAGTAGAGGTGGAGTTGGACGGGAGGTGCTGTTGGAGTATTGGTTTGGTTGGACGTGAGGTGATGTTGGAGTAGGGGTTGGGTTGGACGGAGGTGATGTTGGACTAGCGGTGGGGCTGGACGGAGGTGCTGTTGGAGTAGGGGTGGGGTTGGATGGGAGGTGATGTTGGAGTAGGCGTGGATTTGGATGGCAGGTGAAGTTGGAGTTGGGGTGGTGTTGGACGGAGATGATGTTGGAGTAGAGGTGGGGTTGGACGGGAGATAATGTTGGAGTTGGGATGTGGTTGGACGGGAGGTGATGTTGGAGTCGTGGTGTGGTTGGACGGGAGGTGATGTTGGAGTTGGGGTGCGGCTGGACGTGAGGTGATGTTGGAGTAGGGGTTGGGTTGGACGGAGGTGATGTTGGGCTAGGGGTGGGGCTGGACGGAGGTGCTGTTGGAGTAGGGGTGGGGTTGGATGGGAGGTGATGTTGGAGTAGGCGTGGATTTGGATGGCAGGTGAAGTTGGAGTTGGGTTGGGGTTGGAGGGAGATGATGTTGGAGTAGAGGTGGGGTTGGACGGGAGGTGATGTTGGAGTCGGGGTGCGGTTGGACGGGAGATGATGTTGGAGTAGGGGGCGTGGTTAGACGGGAGGTGTTGTTGGAGTAGGGGTGAGGTTGGAATGGAGGTGTTATTGGAGTAGGGGATGGGGTTGGACGGGAGTTATTGTTGGAGTTGGGGTGTGGTTGGACGGGAGGTGATGTTGGAGTTGGGGTGTGGTTGGACGGGAGGTAATGTTGGAGTTGGGATGTGGTTGGACGGGAGGTGATGTTGGAGTCGTGGTGTGGTTGGACGGGAGGTGATGTTGGAGTTGGGGTGCGGCTGGACGTGAGGTGATGTTGGAGTAGGGGTTGGGTTGGACGGAGGTGATGTTGGACTAGGGGTGGGGCTGGACGGAGGTGCTGTTGGAGTAGGGGTGGGGTTGGATGGGAGGTGATGTTGGAGTAGGCGTGGATTTGGATGGCAGGTGAAGTTGGAGTTGGGGTGGGGTTGGAGGGAGATGATGTTGGAGTAGAGGTGGGGTTGGACGGGAGGTGATGTTGGAGTAGGGGGAGTGGTTGGACGGGAGGTGCTGTTGGAGTAGAGGTGGAGTTGGACGGGAGGTGCTGTTGGAGTATTGGTTTGGTTGGACGTGAGGTGATGTTGGAGTAGGGGTTGGGTTGGACGGAGGTGATGTTGGACTAGCGGTGGGGCTGGACGGAGGTGCTGTTGGAGTAGAGGTGGGGTTGGACGGGAGGTGATGTTGGAGTCGGGGTGTGGTTGGACGGGAGATGATGTTGGAGTAGGGGGCGTGGTTAGACGGGAGGTGTTGTTGGAGTAGGGGTGAGGTTGGAATGGAGGTGTTATTGGAGTAGGGGACGTGGTTGGACGGGAGGTATTGTTGGAGTTGGGGTGTGGTTGGACGGGAGGTGATGTTGGAGTTGGGGTGTGGTTGGACGGGAGGTAATGTTGGAGTTGGGATGTGGTTGGACGGGAGGTGATGTTGGAGTCGTGGTGTGGTTGGACGGGAGGTGATGTTGGAGTTGGGGTGCGGCTGGACGTGAGGTGATGTTGGAGTAGGGGTTGGGTTGGACGGAGGTGATGTTGGACTAGGGGTGGGGCTGGACGGAGGTGCTGTTGGAGTAGGGGTGGGGTTGGATGGGAGGTGATGTTGGAGTAGGCGTGGATTTGGATGGCAGGTGAAGTTGGAGTTGGGGTGGGGTTGGACGGAGATGACGTTGGAGTAGAGGTGGGGTTGGACGGGAGGTGATGTTGGAGTCGGGGTGTGGTTGGACGGGAGATGATGTTGGAGTAGGGGGCGTGGTTAGAAGGGAGGTGTTGTTGGAGTAGGGGTGAGGTTGGAATGGAGGTGTTATTGGAGTAGGGGACGGGGTTGGACGGGAGGTATTGTTGGAGTTGGGGTGTGGTTGGACGGGAGGTGATGTTGGAGTTGGGGTGTGGTTGGACGGGAGGTAATGTTGGAGTTGGGATGTTGTTGGACGGGAGGTGATGTTGGAGTCGTGGTGTGGTTGGACGGGAGGTGATGTTGGAGTTGGGGTGCGGCTGGACGTGAGGTGATGTTGGAGTAGGGGCTGGGTTGGACGGAGGTGATGTTGGACTAGGGGTGGGGCTGGACGGAGGTGCTGTTGGAGTAGGGGTGGGGTTGGATGGGAGGTGATGTTGGAGTAGGCGTGGATTTGGATGGCAGCTGAAGTTGGAGTTGGGGTGGGGTTGGAGGGAGATGATGTTGGAGTAGAGGTGGGGTTGGACGGGAGGTGATGTTGGAGTCGGGGTGTGGTTGGACGGGAGATGATGTTGGAGTAGGGGGCGTGGTTAGACGGGAGGTGTTGTTGGAGTAGGGGTGAGGTTGGAATGGAGGTGTTATTGGAGTAGGGGACGGGGTTGGACGGGAGGTGTTGTTGGAGTTGGGGTGTGGTTGGACGGGAGGTGATGTTGGAGTTCGGGTGTGGTTCGACGGGAGGTGCTTTTGGAGCTGGTGTGTGGTTGGACGGGAGGTGATTTTGGAGTTGGGGTGGGGCTGGACGGAAGGTGATGTTGGATTAGGGGGTGTGGCTGGACGGGATGTGCTGTTGGAGTATGTGTGGGATTAGACGGGAGGAGCTGTTGGAGTAGGGGTGTGTTTGACGGGATGTTATGTTAGAGTAGGGCGTGGGGTTGGACGGGAGGTGATGTTGTTGTAGGGGGTGGGGTTGGACAGGATGTGCTGTTGGAGTAGGGGTGTGGTTGGACTGAGATGATGTTGGAGTAGAGGTGGGGTTGGACGGGAGGTGATGTTGGAGTAGGGGGTGTGGTTGGACGGGAGGTGCTGTTGGAGTAGAGGTTGGTTTGGACGGAGGTGATGTTGGTCTAGGGGTGGGGCTGGATGGAGGTGATGTTGGTGTAGGGGTGGGGGTGGATGGGAGGTGATGTTGTTGTAGGGGGTGGGGTTGGACAGGATGTGCTGTTGGAGTAGGGGTGTGGTTGGACTGAGATGATGTTGGAGTAGATGTGGGGTTGGACGGGAGGTGATGTTGGAGTCGGGGTGTGGTTGGACGGGAGATGATGTTGGAGTAGGGGGCGTGGTTAGACCGGAGGTGTTGTTGGAGTAGGGGTGAGGTTGGAATGGAGGTGTTATTGGAGTAGGGGACGGGGTTGGACGGGAGTTGTTGTTGGAGTTGGGGTGTGGTTGGACGGGAGGTGATGTTGGAGTGGGGGTGTGGTTGGACGGGAGGTGCTTTTGGAGCTGGTGTGTGGTTGGACGGGAGGTGATGTTGGAGTTGGGGTGGGGCTGGACGGGAGGTGATGTTGGAGTAGGGGGTGTGGCTGGACAGGATGTGCTGTTGGAGTATGTGTGGGATTAGACGGGATGTGCTGTTGGAGTAGGGGTGTGGTTGGACTGAGATGATGTTGGAGTAGAGGTGCGGTTGGACGGGAGGTGATGTTGGTGTAGGGGGTGTGGTTGGACGGGAGGTGCTGTTGGAGTAGAGTTGGAGTTGGACGGGAGGTGCTGTTGGAGTATTGGTTGGGTTCGACGTGAGGTGATGTTGGAGTAGGGGTTGGGTTGGACTGAGGTGATGTTGAACTAGGGGTGGGGCTGGATGGAGGTGATGTTGGTGTAGGGATGGGGTTGGATGGGAGGTTATGTTGTTGTAGGCGGTGGGGTTGGACAGGATGTGCTGTTGGAGTAGGGGTGTGGTTGGACTGAGATGATGTTGGAGTAGAGGTGGGGTTGGACGGGAGGTGATGTTGGAGTAGGGGGTGTGGTTGGACGGGAGGTGCTGTTGGAGTAGAGGTGGAGTTGGACGGGAGGTGCTATTGGAGTATTGCTTGGGTTGGACGTGAGGTGATGTTGGATTAGGGGTTGGGTTGGACGGAGGTGATGTTGGACTAGGGGTGGGGCTGGATGGAGGTGATGTTGGAGTTGGGGTGTGGTTGGACGGGAGGTGCTTTTGGAGCTGGTGTGTGGTTGGACGGGAGGTGATATTGGAGTTGGGGTGGGCTGGACGGGAGGTGATGTTGGAGTAGGGGGTGTGGCTGGACGGGATGTGCTGTTGGAGTATGTGTGGGATTAGACGGGAGGAGCTGTTGGAGTAGGGGTGTGTTTGACGGGATGTTATGTTAGAGTAGGGCGTGGGGTTGGACGGGAGGTGATGTTGTTGTAGGGGGTGGGGTTGGACAGGATGTGCTGTTGGAGTAGGGGTGTGGTTGGACTGAGATGATGTTGGAGTAGAGGTGGGGTTGGACGGGAGGTGCTGTTGGAGTAGAGGTGGTGTTGGACGGGAGGTGCTGTTGGAGTATTGGTTGGGTTGGACGTGAGGTGATGTTGGAGTAGGGGTTGGGTTGGACGGAGGTGATGTTGGACTAGGGGTGGGGCTGGATGGAGGTGATGTTGGTGTAGGTGTGGGGTTGGATGGGAGGTGATGTTGGAGTTGGGGTGGGGTTGGACGGAGATGATGTTGGAGTAGAGGTGGGGTTGGACGGGAGGTGATGTTGGAGTCGGGGTGTGGTTGGACAGGAGATGATGTTGGAGTAGGGGGCGTGGTTAGACGGGAGGTGTTGTTGGAGTAGGGGTGAGGTTGGAATGGAGGTGTTATTGGAGTAGGGGACGGGGTTGGACGGGAGGTGTTGTTGGAGTTGGGGTGTGGTTGGACGGGAGGTGATGTTGGAGTTGGGGTGTGGTTGGACGGGAGGTAATGTTGGAGTTGGCATGTGGTTGGACGGGAGGTGATGTTGGAGTTGGGGTGTGGTTGGCCGGGAGGTGCTTTTGGAGCTGGTGTGTGGTTGGACGGGAGGTGATGTTGGAGTCGTGGTGTGGTTGGACGGGAGGTGATGTTGGAGTTGGGGTGCGGCTGGACGGGAGGTGATGTGGGAGTAGGGGGTGTGGTTGTACGGGATGTGCTGTTGGAGTATGTGTGGGATTAGACGGGAGGAGCTGTTGGAGTAGGGGTATGTTTGGACGGGATGTTATGTTAGAGTAGGGCGTGGGGTTGGACGGGAGGTGATGTTGTTGTAGGGGGTGCGGTTGGACAGGAGGTGCTGTTGGAGTAGTGTTGTGGTTGGACAGATGTTGTTGGAGTAGAGGTGGGGTTGGATGGGAGGTGATGTTGGAGTAGGCGGTTGGGTTGGACGGGAGGTGCTGTTGGAGTAGGGGAGGAGTTGGATGGGAGGTGCTGTGGGAGTATTGGTTGGGTTGGACGTGAGGTGATTTCCGAGTAGGGGTTGGGTTGGACGGAGGTGATGTTGGAGTAGGGGTGGGGCTGGACGGAGGTGATGTTGTTGTAAGGGGGTGGTTGGACAGGAGGTGATGTTGGACTTGGGGTGTGGTTGGACGGGAGGTGATGTTTGAGTTGGGGTGTGGTTGGACGGGAGGTGCTGTTGGAGTAGGGGTGGAGTTGGATGGGAGGTGCTGTTGGAATATTGGTTGGGTTGGACGTGAGGTGATGTTGGAGTAGGGGTTGGGTTGGACGGAGGTGATGTTGGAGTAGTGGTGGGGCTGGACGGAGGTGATGTTGTTGTAGGGGTGTGGTTGGACAGGAGGTGATGTTGGACTTGGGGTGTGGTTGGACGGGAGGTGATGTTGGAGTTGGGGTGTGGTTGGACGGGAGGTGCTTTTGGAGCTGGTGTGTGGTTGGACGGGAGGTGATGTTGGAGTTGGGGTGGGGCTGGACGGGAGGTGATGTTGGAGTAGGGGGTGTGGCTGGACGGGATGTGCTGTTGCAGTATGTGTGGGATTAGACGGGAGGAGCTGTTGGAGTAGGGGTGTGTTTGACGGGATGTTATGTTAGACTAGGGCGTGGGGTTGGACGGGAGGTGATGTTGTTGTAGGGGGTGGGGTTGGACAGGATGTGCTGTTGGTGTAGGTGTGTGGTTGGACTGAGATGATGTTGGAGTAGAGGTGGGGTTGGACGGGAGGTGATGTTGGAGTAGGGGGTGTGGTTGGACGGGAGCTGCTGTTGGAGTAGAGGTGGAGTTGGACGGGAGGTGCTGTTGGAGTATTGGTTGGGTTGGACGTGAGGTGATGTTGGAGTAGGGGTTGGTTTGGACGGAGGTGATGTTGGTCTAGGGGTGGGGCTGGATGGAGGTGATGTTGGTGTAGGGGTGGGGTTGGATGGGAGGTGATGTTGTTGTAGGGGGTGGGGTTGGACAGGATGTGCTGTTGGAGTAGGGGTGTGGTTGGACTGAGATGATGTTGGAGTAGAGGTGGGGTTGGACGGGAGGTGATGTTGGAGTAGGGGGTGTGGTTGGACGGGAGGTGCTGTTGGAGTAGAGGTGGAGTTGGACGGGAGGTGCTGTTGGAGTATTGGTTTGGTTGGACGTGAGGTGATGTTGGAGTAGGGGTTGGGTTGGACGGAGGTGATGTTGGACTAGCGGTGGGGCTGGACGGAGGTGCTGTTGGAGTAGGGGTGGGGTTGGATGGGAGGTGATGTTGGAGTAGGCGTGGATTTGGATGGCAGGTGAAGTTGGAGTTGGGGTGGTGTTGGACGGAGATGATGTTGGAGTAGAGGTGGGGTTGGACGGGAGATAATGTTGGAGTTGGGATGTGGTTGGACGGGAGGTGATGTTGGAGTCGTGGTGTGGTTGGACGGGAGGTGATGTTGGAGTTGGGGTGCGGCTGGACGTGAGGTGATGTTGGAGTAGGGGTTGGGTTGGACGGAGGTGATGTTGGGCTAGGGGTGGGGCTGGACGGAGGTGCTGTTGGAGTAGGGGTGGGGTTGGATGGGAGGTGATGTTGGAGTAGGCGTGGATTTGGATGGCAGGTGAAGTTGGAGTTGGGTTGGGGTTGGAGGGAGATGATGTTGGAGTAGAGGTGGGGTTGGACGGGAGGTGATGTTGGAGTCGGGGTGCGGTTGGACGGGAGATGATGTTGGAGTAGGGGGCGTGGTTAGACGGGAGGTGTTGTTGGAGTAGGGGTGAGGTTGGAATGGAGGTGTTATTGGAGTAGGGGATGGGGTTGGACGGGAGTTATTGTTGGAGTTGGGGTGTGGTTGGACGGGAGGTGATGTTGGAGTTGGGGTGTGGTTGGACGGGAGGTAATGTTGGAGTTGGGATGTGGTTGGACGGGAGGTGATGTTGGAGTCGTGGTGTGGTTGGACGGGAGGTGATGTTGGAGTTGGGGTGCGGCTGGACGTGAGGTGATGTTGGAGTAGGGGTTGGGTTGGACGGAGGTGATGTTGGACTAGGGGTGGGGCTGGACGGAGGTGCTGTTGGAGTAGGGGTGGGGTTGGATGGGAGGTGATGTTGGAGTAGGCGTGGATTTGGATGGCAGGTGAAGTTGGAGTTGGGGTGGGGTTGGAGGGAGATGATGTTGGAGTAGAGGTGGGGTTGGACGGGAGGTGATGTTGGAGTAGGGGGAGTGGTTGGACGGGAGGTGCTGTTGGAGTAGAGGTGGAGTTGGACGGGAGGTGCTGTTGGAGTATTGGTTTGGTTGGACGTGAGGTGATGTTGGAGTAGGGGTTGGGTTGGACGGAGGTGATGTTGGACTAGCGGTGGGGCTGGACGGAGGTGCTGTTGGAGTAGAGGTGGGGTTGGACGGGAGGTGATGTTGGAGTCGGGGTGTGGTTGGACGGGAGATGATGTTGGAGTAGGGGGCGTGGTTAGACGGGAGGTGTTGTTGGAGTAGGGGTGAGGTTGGAATGGAGGTGTTATTGGAGTAGGGGACGTGGTTGGACGGGAGGTATTGTTGGAGTTGGGGTGTGGTTGGACGGGAGGTGATGTTGGAGTTGGGGTGTGGTTGGACGGGAGGTAATGTTGGAGTTGGGATGTGGTTGGACGGGAGGTGATGTTGGAGTCGTGGTGTGGTTGGACGGGAGGTGATGTTGGAGTTGGGGTGCGGCTGGACGTGAGGTGATGTTGGAGTAGGGGTTGGGTTGGACGGAGGTGATGTTGGACTAGGGGTGGGGCTGGACGGAGGTGCTGTTGGAGTAGGGGTGGGGTTGGATGGGAGGTGATGTTGGAGTAGGCGTGGATTTGGATGGCAGGTGAAGTTGGAGTTGGGGTGGGGTTGGACGGAGATGACGTTGGAGTAGAGGTGGGGTTGGACGGGAGGTGATGTTGGAGTCGGGGTGTGGTTGGACGGGAGATGATGTTGGAGTAGGGGGCGTGGTTAGAAGGGAGGTGTTGTTGGAGTAGGGGTGAGGTTGGAATGGAGGTGTTATTGGAGTAGGGGACGGGGTTGGACGGGAGGTATTGTTGGAGTTGGGGTGTGGTTGGACGGGAGGTGATGTTGGAGTTGGGGTGTGGTTGGACGGGAGGTAATGTTGGAGTTGGGATGTGGTTGGACGGGAGGTGATGTTGGAGTCGTGGTGTGGTTGGACGGGAGGTGATGTTGGAGTTGGGGTGCGGCTGGACGTGAGGTGATGTTGGAGTAGGGGCTGGGTTGGACGGAGGTGATGTTGGACTAGGGGTGGGGCTGGACGGAGGTGCTGTTGGAGTAGGGGTGGGGTTGGATGGGAGGTGATGTTGGAGTAGGCGTGGATTTGGATGGCAGCTGAAGTTGGAGTTGGGGTGGGGTTGGAGGGAGATGATGTTGGAGTAGAGGTGGGGTTGGACGGGAGGTGATGTTGGAGTCGGGGTGTGGTTGGACGGGAGATGATGTTGGAGTAGGGGGCGTGGTTAGACGGGAGGTGTTGTTGGAGTAGGGGTGAGGTTGGAATGGAGGTGTTATTGGAGTAGGGGACGGGGTTGGACGGGAGGTGTTGTTGGAGTTGGGGTGTGGTTGGACGGGAGGTGATGTTGGAGTTCGGGTGTGGTTCGACGGGAGGTGCTTTTGGAGCTGGTGTGTGGTTGGACGGGAGGTGATTTTGGAGTTGGGGTGGGGCTGGACGGAAGGTGATGTTGGATTAGGGGGTGTGGCTGGACGGGATGTGCTGTTGGAGTATGTGTGGGATTAGACGGGAGGAGCTGTTGGAGTAGGGGTGTGTTTGACGGGATGTTATGTTAGAGTAGGGCGTGGGGTTGGACGGGAGGTGATGTTGTTGTAGGGGGTGGGGTTGGACAGGATGTGCTGTTGGAGTAGGGGTGTGGTTGGACTGAGATGATGTTGGAGTAGAGGTGGGGTTGGACGGGAGGTGATGTTGGAGTAGGGGGTGTGGTTGGACGGGAGGTGCTGTTGGAGTAGAGGTTGGTTTGGACGGAGGTGATGTTGGTCTAGGGGTGGGGCTGGATGGAGGTGATGTTGGTGTAGGGGTGGGGGTGGATGGGAGGTGATGTTGTTGTAGGGGGTGGGGTTGGACAGGATGTGCTGTTGGAGTAGGGGTGTGGTTGGACTGAGATGATTTTGGAGTAGAGGTGGGGTTGGACGGGAGGTGATGTTGGAGTAGGGGGTGTGGTTGGACGGGAGGTGCTGTTGGAGTAGAGGTGGAGTTGGACGGGAGGTGCTGTTGGAGTATTGGTTTGGTTGGACGTGAGGTGATGTTGGAGTAGGGGTTGGGTTGGACGGAGGTGATGTTGGACTAGCGGTGGGGCTGGACGGAGGTGCTGTTGGAGTAGGGGTGGGGTTGGATGGGAGGTGATGTTGGAGTAGGCGTGGATTTGGATGGCAGGTGAAGTTGGAGTTGGGGTGGTGTTGGACGGAGATGATGTTGGAGTAGAGGTGGGGTTGGACGGGAGGTGATGTTGGAGTCGGGGTGCGGTTGGACGGGAGATGATGTTGGAGTAGGGGGCGTGGTTAGACGGGAGGTGTTGTTGGAGTAGGGGTGAGGTTGGAATGGAGGTGTTATTGGAGTAGGGGACGGGGTTGGACGGGAGGTATTGTTGGAGTTGGGGTGTGGTTGGACGGGAGGTGATGTTGGAGTTGGGGTGTGGTTGGACGGGAGGTAATGTTGGAGTTGGGATGTGGTTGGACGGGAGGTGATGTTGGAGTCGTGGTGTGGTTGGACGGGAGGTGATGTTGGAGTTGGGGTGCGGCTGGACGTGAGGTGATGTTGGAGTAGGGGTTGGGTTGGACGGAGGTGATGTTGGACTAGGGGTGGGGCTGGACGGAGGTGCTGTTGGAGTAGGGGTGGGGTTGGATGGGAGGTGATGTTGGAGTAGGCGTGGATTTGGATGGCAGGTGAAGTTGGAGTTGGGGTGGGGTTGGAGGGAGATGATGTTGGAGTAGAGGTGGGGTTGGACGGGAGGTGATGTTGGAGTCGGGGTGTGGTTGGACGGGAGATGATGTTGGAGTAGGGGGCGTGGTTAGACGGGAGGTGTTGTTGGAGTAGGGGTGAGGTTGGAATGGAGGTGTTATTGGAGTAGGGGACGGGGTTGGACGGGAGGTGTTGTTGGAGTTCGGGTGTGGTTCGACGGGAGGTGCTTTTGGAGCTGGTGTGTGGTTGGACGGGAGGTGATTTTGGAGTTGGGGTGGGGCTGGACGGAAGGTGATGTTGGATTAGGGGGTGTGGCTGGACGGGATGTGCTGTTGGAGTATGTGTGGGATTAGACGGGAGGAGCTGTTGGAGTAGGGGTGTGTTTGACGGGATGTTATGTTAGAGTAGGGCGTGGGGTTGGACGGGAGGTGATGTTGTTGTAGGGGGTGGGGTTGGACAGGATGTGCTGTTGGAGTAGGGGTGTGGTTGGACTGAGATGATGTTGGAGTAGAGGTGGGGTTGGACGGGAGGTGATTTTGGAGTAGGGGGTGTGGTTGGACGGGAGGTGCTGTTGGAGTAGAGGTGGAGTTGGACGGGTGGTGCTGTTGGAGTATTGGTTGGGTTGGACGTGAGGTGATGTTGGAGTAGGGGTTGGGTTGGACAGAGGTGATGTTGGACTAGGGGTGGGGCTGGATGGAGGTGATGTTGGTGTAGGGGTGGGGTTGGATGGGAGGTGATGTTGTTGTAGGGGTTGGGGTTGGACAGGATGTGCTGTTGGAGTAGGGGTGTGGTTGGACTGAGATGATGTTGGAGTAGAGGTGGGGTTGGACGGGAGGTGATGTTGGAGTAGGGGGTGTGGTTGGACGGGAGCTGCTGTTGGAGTAGAGGTGGAGTTGGACGGGAGGTGCTGTTGGAGTATTGGTTGGGTTGGACGTGAGGTGATGTTGGAGTAGGGGTTGGTTTGGACGGAGGTGATGTTGGTCTAGGGGTGGGGCTGGATGGAGGTGATGTTGGTGTAGGGGTGGGGGTGGATGGGAGGTGATGTTGTTGTAGGGGGTGGGGTTGGACAGGATGTGCTGTTGGAGTAGGGGTGTGGTTGGACTGAGATGATGTTGGAGTAGTGGTGGGGTTGGACGGGAGGTGATGTTGGAGTAGGGGGTGTGGTTGGACGGGAGGTGCTGTTGGAGTAGAGGTGGAGTTGGACGGGAGGTGCTGTTGGAGTATTGGTTTGGTTGGACGTGAGGTGATGTTGGAGTAGGGGTTGGGTTGGACGGAGGTGATGTTGGACTAGCGGTGGGGCTGGACGGAGGTGCTGTTGGAGTAGGGGTGGGGTTGGATGGGAGGTGATGTTGGAGTAGGCGTGGATTTGGATGGCAGGTGAAGTTGGAGTTGGGGTGGTGTTGGACGGAGATGATGTTGGAGTAGAGGTGGGGTTGGACGGGAGGTGATGTTGGAGTCGGGGTGTGGTTGGACGGGAGATGATGTTGGAGTAGGGGGCGTGGTTAGACGGGAGGTGTTGTTGGAGTAGGGGTGAGGTTGGGATGGAGGTGTTATTGGAGTAGGGGATGGGGTTGGACGGGAGGTATTGTTGGAGTTGGGGTGTGGTTGGACGGGAGGTGATGTTCTAGTTGGGGTGTGGTTGGACGGGAGGTAATGTTGGAGTTGGGATGTGGTTGGACGGGAGGTGATGTTGGAGTCGTGGTGTGGTTGGACGGGAGGTGATGTTGGAGTTGGGGTGCGGCTGGACGTGAGGTGATGTTGGAGTAGGGGTTGGGTTGGACGGAGGTGATGTTGGACTAGGGGTGGGGCTGGACGGAGGTGCTGTTGGAGTAGGGGTGGGGTTGGATGGGAGGTGATGTTGGAGTAGGCGTGGATTTGGATGGCAGGTGAAGTTGGAGTTGGGGTGGGGTTGGAGGGAGATGATGTTGGAGTAGAGGTGGGGTTGGACGGGAGGTGATGTTGGAGTCGGGGTGTGGTTGGACGGGAGATGATGTTGGAGTAGGGGGCGTGGTTAGACGGGAGGTGTTGTTGGAGTAGGGGTGAGGTTGGAATGGAGGTGTTATTGGAGTAGGGGACGGGGTTGGACGGGAGGTATTGTTGGAGTTGGGGTGTGGTTGGACGGGAGGTGATGTTGGAGTTGGGGTGTGGTTGGACGGGAGGTAATGTTGGAGTTGGGATGTGGTTGGACGGGAGGTGATGTTGGAGTCGTGGTGTGGTTGGACGGGAGGTGATGTTGGAGTTGGGGTGCGGCTGGACGTGAGGTGATGTTGGAGTAGGGGTTGGGTTGGACGGAGGTGATGTTGGACTAGGGGTGGGGCTGGACGGAGGTGCTGTTGGAGTAGGGGTGGGGTTGGATGGGAGGTGATGTTGGAGTAGGCGTGGATTTGGATGGCAGGTGAAGTTGGAGTTGGGGTGGGGTTGGAGGGAGATGATGTTGGAGTAGAGGTGGGGTTGGACGGGAGGTGATGTTGGAGTCGGGGTGTGGTTGGACTGAGATGATGTTGGAGTAGAGGTGGGGTTGGACGGGAGGTGATGTTGGAGTACGGGGAGTGGTTGGACGGGAGGTGCTGTTGGAGTAGAGGTGGAGTTGGACGGGAGGTGCTGTTGGAGTATTGGTTTGGTTGGACGTGAGGTGATGTTGGAGTAGGGGTTGGGTTGGACGGAGGTGATGTTGGACTAGCGGTGGGGCTGGACGGAGGTGCTGTTGGAGTAGGGGTGGGGTTGGATGGGAGGTGATGTTGGAGTAGGCCTGGATTTGGATGGCAGATGAAGTTGGAGTTGGGGTGGTGTTGGACGGAGATGATGTTGGAGTAGAGGTGGGGTTGGACGGGAGGTGATGTTGGAGTCGGGGTGTGGTTGGACGGGAGATGATGTTGGAGTAGGGGGCGTGGTTAGACGGGAGGTGTTGTTGGAGTAGGGGTGAGGTTGGAATGGAGGTGTTATTGGAGTAGGGGACGGGGTTGGACGGGAGGTGTTGTTGGAGTTGGCGTGTGGTTGGACGGGAGGTGATGTTGGAGTTGGGGTGTGGTTGGACGGGAGGTAATGTTGGAGTTGGGATGTGGTTGGACGGGAGGTGATGTTGGAGTCGTGGTGTGGTTGGACGGGAGGTGATGTTGGAGTTGGGGTGCGGCTGGACGTGAGGTGATGTTGGAGTAGGGGTGTGGTTGGATGGGAGGTGATGTTGGAGTAGGCGTGGATTTGGATGGCAGGTGAAGTTGGAGTTGGGGTGGGGTTGGACGGAGATGACGTTGGAGTAGAGGTGGGGTTGGACGGGAGGTGATGTTGGAGTCGGGGTGTGGTTGGACGGGAGATGATGTTGGAGTAGGGGGCGTGGTTAGAAGGGAGGTGTTGTTGGAGTAGGGGTGAGGTTGGAATGGAGGTGTTATTGGAGTAGGGGACGGGGTTGGACGGGAGGTATTGTTGGAGTTGGGGTGTGGTTGGACGGGAGGTGATGTTGGAGTTGGGGTGTGGTTGGACGGGAGGTAATGTTGGAGTTGGGATGTGGTTGGACGGGAGGTGATGTTGGAGTCGTGGTGTGGTTGGACGGGAGGTGATGTTGGAGTTCGGGTGTGGTTCGACGGGAGGTGCTTTTGGAGCTGGGGTGTGGTTGGACGGGAGGTGATTTTGGAGTTGGGGTGGGGCTGGACGGAAGGTGATGTTGGATTAGGGGGTGTGGCTGGACGGGATGTGCTGTTGGAGTATGTGTGGGATTAGACGGGAGGAGCTGTTGGAGTAGGGGTGTGTTTGACGGGATGTTATGTTAGAGTAGGGCGTGGGGTTGGACGGGAGGTGATGTTGTTGTAGGGGGTGGGGTTGGACAGGATGTGCTGTTGGAGTAGGGGTGTGGTTGGACTGAGATGCTGTTGGAGTAGAGGTGGGGTTGGACGGGAGGTGATGTTGGAGTAGGGGGTGTGGTTGGACGGGAGGTGCTGTTGGAGTAGAGGTTGGTTTGGACGGAGGTGATGTTGGTCTAGGGGTGGGGCTGGATGGAGGTGATGTTGGTGTAGGGGTGGGGGTGGATGGGAGGTGATGTTGTTGTAGGGGGTGGGGTTGGACAGGATGTGCTGTTGGAGTAGGGGTGTGGTTGGACTGAGATGATGTTGGAGTAGAGGTGGGGTTGGACGGGAGGTGATGTTGGAGTAGGGGGTGTGGTTGGACGGGAGGTGCTGTTGGAGTAGAGGTGGAGTTGGACGGGAGGTGCTGTTGGAGTATTGGTTTGGTTGGACGTGAGGTGATGTTGGAGTAGGGGTTGGGTTGGACGGAGGTGATGTTGGACTAGCGGTGGGGCTGGACGGAGGTGCTGTTGGAGTAGGGGTGGGGTTGGATGGGAGGTGATGTTGGAGTAGGCGTGGATTTGGATGGCAGGTGAAGTTGGAGTTGGGGTGGTGTTGGACGGAGATGATGTTGGAGTAGAGGTGGGGTTGGACGGGAGGTGATGTTGGAGTCGGGGTGCGGTTGGACGGGAGATGATGTTGGAGTAGGGGGCGTGGTTAGACGGGAGGTGTTGTTGGAGTAGGGGTGAGGTTGGAATGGAGGTGTTATTGGAGTAGGGGACGGGGTTGGACGGGAGGTATTGTTGGAGTTGGGGTGTGGTTGGACGGGAGGTGATGTTGGAGTTGTGGTGTGGTTGGACGGGAGGTAATGTTGGAGTTGGGATGTGGTTGGACGGGAGGTGATGTTGGAGTCGTGGTGTGGTTGGACGGGAGGTGATGTTGGAGTTGGGGTGCGGCTGGACGTGAGGTGATGTTGGAGTAGGGGTTGGGTTGGACGGAGGTGATGTTGGACTAGGGGTGGGGCTGGACGGAGGTGCTGTTGGAGTAGGGGTGGGGTTGGATGGGAGGTGATGTTGGAGTAGGCGTGGATTTGGATGGCAGGTGAAGTTGGAGTTGGGGTGGGGTTGGAGGGAGATGATGTTGGAGTAGAGGTGGGGTTGGACGGGAGGTGATGTTGGAGTCGGGGTGTGGTTGGACGGGAGATGATGTTGGAGTAGGGGGCGTGGTTAGACGGGAGGTGTTGTTGGAGTAGGGGTGAGGTTGGAATGGAGGTGTTATTGGAGTAGGGGACGGGGTTGGACGGGAGGTGTTGTTGGAGTTCGGGTGTGGTTCGACGGGAGGTGCTTTTGGAGGTTGTGTGTGGTTGGACGGGAGGTGATTTTGGAGTTGGGGTGGGGCTGGACGGAAGGTGATGTTGGATTAGGGGGTGTGGCTGGACGGGATGTGCTGTTGGAGTATGTGTGGGATTAGACGGGAGGAGCTGTTGGAGTAGGGGTGTGTTTGACGGGATGTTATGTTAGAGTAGGGCGTGGGGTTGGACGGGAGGTGATGTTGTTGTAGGGGGTGGGGTTGGACAGGATGTGCTGTTGGAGTAGGGGTGTGGTTGGACTGAGATGATGTTGGAGTAGAGGTGGGGTTGGACGGGAGGTGATTTTGGAGTAGGGGGTGTGGTTGGACGGGAGGTGCTGTTGGAGTAGAGGTGGAGTTGGACGGGAGGTGCTGTTGGAGTATTGGTTGGGTTGGACGTGAGGTGATGTTGGAGTAGGGGTTGGGTTGGACAGAGGTGATGTTGGACTAGGGGTGGGGCTGGATGGAGGTGATGTTGGTGTAGGGGTGGGGTTGGATGGGAGGTGATGTTGTTGTAGGGGTTGGGGTTGGACAGGATGTGCTGTTGGAGTAGGGGTGTGGTTGGACTGAGATGAAGTTGGAGTAGAGGTGGGGTTGGACGGGAGGTGATGTTGGAGTAGGGGGTGTGGTTGGACGGGAGGTGCTGTTGGAGTAGAGGTGGAGTTGGACGGGAGGTGCTGTTGGAGTATTGGTTGGGTTGGACGTGAGGTGATGTTGGAGTAGGTGTTGGGTTGGACGGAGGTGATGTTGGACTAGGGGTGGGGCTGGACGGAGGTGCTGTTGGAGTAGGGGTGGGGTTGGATGGGAGGTGATGTTGGAGCAGGCGTGGATTTGGATGGCAGGTGAAGTTAGAGTTGGGGTGGGGTTGGACGGAGATGATGTTGGAGTAGAGGTGGGGTTGGACGGGAGGTGATGTTGGAGTCGGGGTGCGGTTGGACGGGAGATGATGTTGGAGTAGGGGGCATGGTTAGACGGGAGGTGTTGTTGGAGTAGGGGTGAGGTTGAAATGGAGGTGTTATTGGAGTAGGGGACGTGGTTGGACGGGAGGTGTTGTTGGAGTTGGGGTGTGGTTGGACGGGAGGTGATGTTGGAGTTGGGGTGTGGTTGGACGGGAGGTAATTTTGGAGTTGGGATGTGGTTGGACGGGAGGTGATGTTGGAGTTGGGGTGTGGTTGGCCGGGAGTTGCTTTTGGAGCTGGTGTGTGGTTGGACGGGAGGTGATGTTGGAGTCGTGGTGTGGTTGTACGGGAGGTGATGTTGGAGTTGGGGTGCGGCTGGACGGGAGGTGATGTGGGAGTAGGGGGTGTGGTTGGACGGGATGTTATGTTAAAGTAGGGCGTAGGGTTGGACGGGAGGTGATGTTGTTGTAGGGGGTGTGGTTGGACAGGAGGTGCTGTTGGAGTAGTGTTGTGGTTGGACTGAGATGATGTTGGAGTAGAGGTGGGGTTGGACGAGAGGTGATGTTGGAGTATTGGTTGGGTTGGACGTGAGGTGATGTTGGACTAGAGGTTGGGTTGGACGGAGGTGATATTGGAGTAGGGGTGGGGCTGGACGGAGGTGATGCTGTTGTAGGGTTGTGGTTGGACAGGAGGTGTTGTTGGAGTAGGGGTGTGGTTGGACGGAGGTGCTGTTGGAGTAGGGGGTGGGGTTGGCCGGCAGGTGATGTTGGAGTAGGCGTGGATTTGGATGGCCGGTGAAGTTGGAGTTGGGGTAGGGTTGGACGGAGATGATGTTGGAGTAGAGGTGGGGTTGGACGGGAGGTGATGTTGGAGTCGGGGTGCGGCTGGAGGGTAGGTGATGTTGGAGTTGGGGTGTGGTTGGACGTGAGGTGATGTTGGAGTAGGGGTTGGGTTGGACGGGAGGTGTTGTTGGACTTGGGGTGTGGTTGGACAGGAGGTGATGTTGTAGTTGGTGTGGGGTTGGCCGGGAGGTGCTTTTGGAGCTGCGGTGTGGTTGGATGGGAGGTGATGTTGGAGTGGGGGTGTGGTTGGACAGGAGTTGAAGGTGGAATTGGGGTGTGGTTGGATGGGAGGTGCTGTTGGAGTTGGGGTGGCGTTGGACAGAGGTGATGTTGGAGTTGGGGTGTGGTTGGACGGGAGGTGATGTTGGAGTTGGGGTGGGGTTGGACGGAGATGATGTTGGAGTAGAGGTGGGGTTGGACGGGAGGTGATGTTGGATTCGGGGTGTGGTTGGACGGGAGATGATGTTGGAGTAGGGGGCGTGGTTAGACTGGAGGTGATGTTGGAGTTGGGTTGGGGTTGGCCGGGAGGTGCTTTTGGAGCTGGGGTGTGGTTGGACGGGAGGTGATGTTGGATTAGGGGTTGGGTTGGAATGGAGGTGTTATTTGATTAGCGGACGGGTTGGATGGGAGGTGATGTTGGAGTTGGGGTGTGGTTGGATGGGAGGTGATGTTGGAGTAGGGGTTGGGTAAGACGGGAGTTGCTTTTAGAGTTGAGGTGTGGTTGGTCGGGAGGTGTTGTTGGACTTGCGGTGTGGCTGGACGGGAGTTGATGTTGGAACTGAGGTGGCATTGGACAGAGGTGATATTGGAGTAGAGGGTGTGGTTGGACGGGAGGTGATGTTGGACTTGGGGTGTGGTTGGACGGGAGGTGATGTTGGAGTTGGGGTGTGGTTGGCCGGGAGGTGATGTTGGACTTGGGGTGTGGTTGGACGGGAGGTGATGTTGGAGTTGGGGTGTGGTTGGACGGGAGGTGCTTTTGGAGCTGGTGTGTGGTTGGACGGGAGGTGATGTTGGAGTTGAGGTGGGGATGGACGGGAGGTGATGTTGGAGTAGGGGGTGTTGTTGGACGGGATGTGCTGTTGGAGTATGTCTGGGATTAGACGGGAGGAGCTGTTGGAGGAGCGGGGTGTTTGACGGGATGTTATGTTAGAGTAGGGCGTGGGGTTGGACTGAGATGATGTTGGAGTAGAGGTGGGGTTGGACGGGAGGTGATGTTGGAGTAGGGGGTCGGGTTGGACGGGAGGTGCTGTTGGAGTAGGGGTGGAGTTGGACAGGAGGTGCTGTTGGAGTATTAGTTGGGTTGGACGTGAGGTGATGTTGGAGTAGGGGTTGGGTTGGATGGAGGTGATGTTGGAGTAGGGGTGGGGCTGGACGGAGGTGATGTTGGTTTAGGGGTGGGGTTGGACAGGAGGTGTTGTTGGAGTAGGGGTGTGGTTGGACGGAGGTGTTGTTGGAGTAGGGGTTGGGTTGGAATGGAGGTGTTATTGGATTAGGGGACGGGGTATAACGGGAGGTGATGTTGGAGTCAGGGTTTGGTTGGACGGTAGGTGATGTTGGAGTTGGGGTGTGGTTGGACGTGAGGTGATGTTGGAGTAGGGGTTGGGTTGGACGGCAGGTGTTGTTGGACTTGGAGTGTGGTTGGACAGGAGGTGCTTTTGGAGCTGGGGTGTGGTTGGATGGGAGGTGATGTTGGAGTGGGGGTGTGGTTGGACAGGAGGTGAAGATGGACTTGTGGTGTGTTTGGATGGCAGGTGCTGTTGGAGTTCGGGTGTGGTTGGACGGGAGGTGATGTTGGAGTGGGGGTGTGGTTGGACAGGAGGTGAAGGTGGACTTGGGGTGTGTTTGGATGGGAGGTGCTGTTGGAGTTGGGGTGGCGTTGGACAGAGGTGATGTTGGAGTTGGGGTGTGGTTGGACGGGAGGTGATGTTGGAGTTGGGGTGTGGTTGGACGGGAGGTGATGTTGGAGTTGGGGTTGGGTTGGACGGGAGGTGCTTTTGGAGTTGGGGTGTGGTTGGACAGGAGCTGATGTTGGAGTTGGCGTGTGGTTGGACGGGAGGTGATGTTGGAATAGTGGTGGGCTTGGACGGGAGGTGTTGTTGGAGTAGGGGGTGTGGTTGGGCAGGATGTGGTTTTGGAGTTGGGGTGTGTTTGGACGGGATGTGATGTTGGAGTTGGGGTGTGGTTGGACAGGAGGTGATGTTGGAGTTGGCGTGTGGTTGGACGGGAGGTGATGTTGGAGTTGGGGTGTGGTTGGACGGGAGGTGATTTTGGAGTTGTGGTGTGGTTGGACGGGAGGTGCTTTTGGAGCTGGTGTGTGGTTGGACGGGAGGTGATGTTGGAGTTGGGGTGGGGCTGGACGGGAAGTGCTGTTGGAGTATGTGTGGGATTAGTCGGGAGGAGCTGTTGGAGTAGGGGTGTGTTTGACGGGATGTTATGTTAGAGTAGGGCGTGGGGTTGGACGGGAGGTGATGTTGTTGTAGGGGGTGGGGTTGGACAGGATGTGCTGTTGGTGTAGGGGTGTGGTTGGACTGAGATGATGTTGGAGTAGAGGTGGGGTTGGACGGGAGGTGATGTTGGAGTAGGGGGTGTGGTTGGACGGGAGGTGCTGTTGGAGTAGAGGTGGAGTTGGACGGGAGGTGCTGTTGGAGTATTGGTTGGGTTGGACGTGAGGTGATGTTGGAGTAGGGGTTGGTTTGGACGGAGGTGATGTTGGTCTAGGGGTGGGGCTGGATGGTGGTGATGTTGGTGTAGGGGTGGGGTTGGATGGGAGGTGATGTTGTTGTAGGGGGTGGGGTTGGACAGGATGTGCTGTTGGAGTAGGGGTGTGGTTGGACTGAGATGATGTTGGAGTAGAGGTGGGGTTGGACGGGAGGTGATGTTGGAGTAGGGGGTGTGGTTGGACGGGAGGTGCTGTTGGAGTAGAGGTGGAGTTGGACGGGAGGTGCTGTTGGAGTATTGGTTTGGTTGGACGTGAGGTGATGTTGGAGTAGGGGTTGGGTTGGACGGAGGTGATGTTGGACTAGGGGTGGGGCTGGACGGAGGTGCTGTTGGAGTAGGGGTGGGGTTGGATTGGAGGTGATGTTGGAGTAGGCGTGGATTTGGATGGCAGGTGAAGTTGGAGTTGGGGTGGGGTTGGACGGAGATGATGTTGGAGTAGAGGTGGGGTTAGACGGGAGGTGATGTTGGATTAGGGGTTGGGTTGGAATGGAGGTGTTATTTGATTAGGGGACGGGTTGGATGGGAGGTGATGTTGGAGTTGGGGTGTGGTTGGATGGGAGGTGATGTTGGAGTAGGGGTTGGGTAAGACGGGAGGTGCTTTTGGAGTTGAGGTGTGGTTGGTCGGGAGGCGTTGTTGGACTTGCGGTGTGGTTGGACGGGAGTTGATGTTGGAACTGAGGTGGCATTGGACAGAGGTGATATTGGAGTAGAGGGTGTGGTTGGACGGGAGGTGATGTTGGACTTGGGGTGTGGTTGGACGGGAGGTGATGTTGGAGTTGGGGTGTGGTTGGCCGGGAGGTGATGTTGGACGGGGTGTGGTTGGACGGGAGGTGCTTTTGGAGCTGGTGTGTGGTTGGACGGGAGGTGATGTTGGAGTTGAGGTGGGGATGGACGGGAGGTGATGTTGGAGTAGGGGGTGTGGTTGTACGGGATGTGCTGTTGGAGTATGTGTGGGATTAGACAGGAGGAGCTGTTGGAGGAGGGGGGTGTTTGACGGGATGTTATGTTAGAGTAGGGCGTGGGGTAGGACTGAGATGATGTTGGAGTAGAGGTGGGGTTGGACGGGAGGTGATGTTGGAGTAGGGGGTCGGGTTGGACGGGAGGTGCTGTTGGAGTAGGGGTGGAGTTGGACAGGAGGTACTGTTGGAGTATTATTTGGGTTGGACGTGAGGTGATGTTGGAGTAGGGGTTGGGTTGGATGGAGGTGATGTTGGAGTAGGGGTGGGGCTGGACGGAGGTGATGTTGTTTTAGGGGTGGGGTTGGACAGGAGGTGTTGTTGGAGTAGGGGTGTGGTTGGACGGAGGTGCTGTTGGAGTAGGGCGTGGGGTTGGACAGAGGTGCTGTTGGAGTAGGGGTGGAGTTGGATGGGAGGTGTTGTTGGAGTAGGGGTTGGGTTGGAATGGAGGTGTTATGGGATTAGGGGACGGGGTAAAACGGGAGGTGATGTTGGAGTCAGGGTTTGGTTGGACGGTAGGTGATGTTGGAGTTGAGGTGTGGTTGGACGTGAGGTGATGTTGGAGTTGGGGTTGGGTTGGACGGGATGTGTTGTTGTACTTGGAGTGTGGTTGGACAGGAGGTGATGTTGGAGTTGGGGTGGGGTTGGCCGGGAGGTGCTTTTGGAGCTGTGGTGTGGTTGGATGGGAGGTGATGTTGGAGTGGGGGTGTGGTTGGACAGGAGGTGAAGATGGACTTGGGGTGTGTTTGGATGGGAGGTGCTGTTGGAGTTCGGGTGTGGTTAGACGGGAGGTGATGTTGGAGTTGGGGTGTGGTTGGACGGGAGGTGATGTTGGAGTTGGGGTTGGGTTGGACGGGAGGTGATGTTGGAGTTGGGGTTGGGTTGGACGGGAGGTGCTGTTGGAGTTGGGGTGGCGTTGGACAGAGGTGATGTTGGAGTTGGGGTGTGGTTGGACGGGAGGTGATGTTGGAGTTGGGGTGTGGTTGGACGGGAGGTGATGTTGGAGTTGGGGTTGGGTTGGACGGGAGGTGCTTTTGGAGTTGGGGTGTGGTTGGACAGGAGCTGATGTTGGAGTTGGCGTGTGGTTGGACGGGAGGTGATGTTGGAATAGTGGTGGGCTTGGACGGGAGGTGTTGTTGGAGTAGGGGGTGTGGTTGGGCAGGATGTGATGTTGGAGTTGGGGTGTGGTTGGACGGGATGTGATGTTGGAGTTGGGGTGTGGTTGGACAGGAGGTGATGTTGGAGTTGGCGTGTGGTTGGACGGGAGGTGATGTTGGAGTTGGGGTGTGGTTGGACGGGAGGTGATGTTGGAGTTGTGGTGTGGTTGGACGGGAGGTGCTTTTGGAGCTGGTGTGTGGTTGGACGGGAGGTGATGTTGGAGTTGGGGTGGGGCTGGACGGGATGTGCTGTTGGAGTATGTGTGGGATTAGTCGGGAGGAGCTGTTGGAGTAGGGGTGTGTTTGACGGGATGTTATGTTAGAGTAGGGCGTGGGGTTGGACGGGAGGTGATGTTGTTGTAGGGGGTGGGGTTGGACAGGATGTGCTGTTGGTGTAGGGGTGTGGTTGGACTGAGATGATGTTGGAGTAGAGGTGGGGTTGGACGGGAGGTGATGTTGGAGTAGGGGGTGTGGTTGGACGGGAGGTGCTGTTGGAGTAGAGGTGGAGTTGGACCGGAGGTGCTGTTGGAGTATTGGTTGGGTTGGACGTGAGGTGATGTTGGAGTAGGGGTTGGTTTGGACGGAGGTGATGTTGGTCTAGGGGTGGGGCTGGATGGAGGTGATGTTGGTGTAGGGGTGGGGTTGGATGGGAGGTGATGTTGTTGTAGGGGGTGGGGTTGGACAGGATGTGCTGTTGGAGTAGGGGTGTGGTTGGACTGAGATGATGTTGGAGTAGAGGTGGGGTTGGACGGGAGGTGATGTTGGAGTAGGGGGTGTGGTTGGACGGGAGGTGCTGTTGGAGTAGAGGTGGAGTTGGACGGGAGGTGCTGTTGGAGTATTGGTTTGGTTGGACGTGAGGTGATGTTGGAGTAGGGGTTGGGTTGGACGGAGGTGATGTTGGACTAGGGGTGGGGCTGGACGGAGGTGCTGTTGGAGTAGGGGTGGGGTTGGATTGGAGGAGATGTTGGAGAAGGCGTGGATTTGGATGGCAGGTGAAGTTGGAGTTGGGGTGGGGTTGGACGGAGATGATGTTGGAGTAGAGGTGGGGTCGGACGGGAGGTGATGTTGGAGTCGGGGTGTGGTTGGACGGGAGATGATGTTGGAGTAGGGGGCGTGGTTAGACGGGAGGTGTTGTTGGAGTAGGGGTGAGGTTGGAATGGAGATGTTATTGGAGTAGGGGACGGGGTGGGACGGGAGGTGTTGTTGGAGTTGGGATGTGGTTGGACGGGAGTTGATGTTGGAGTTGGGGTGTGGTTGGCCGGGAGGTGCTTTTGGAACTGGTGTGTGGTTGGACGGGAGGTGATGTTGGAGTCGTGGTGTGGTTGGACGGGAGGTGATGTTGGAGTTGGGGTGTGGCTGGACGTGAGGTGATGTTGGAGTAGGGGTTGGGTTGGACGGAGGTGATGTTGGACTAGGGGTGGGGCTGGATGGAGGTGCTGTTGGAGTAGGGGTGGGTTTGGATGGGAGGTGATGTTGTAGTAGGCGTGGATTTGGATGGCAGGTGAAGTTGGAGTTGGGGTGGGGTTGGACGGAGATGATGTTGGAGTAGAGGTGGGGTTGGACGGGAGGTGATGTTGGAGTCGGGGTGTGGTTGGACGGGAGATGATGTTGGAGTAGGGGGCGTGATTAGACGGGAGGTGTTGTTGGAGTAGGGGTGAGGTTGGAATGGAGGTGTTATTGGTGTAGGGGACGGGGTTGGACGGTAGGTGTTGTTGGAGTTGGGGTGTGGTTGGACGGGAGGTGATGTTGGAGTTGGGGTGTGGTTGGACGGGAGGTGCTTTTGGAGCTGGTGTGTGGTTGGACGGGAGGTGATGTTGGAGTTGGGGTGCGGCTGGACGGAAGGTGATGTTGGATTAGGGGGTGTGGCTGGACAGGATGTGCTGTTGGAGTATGTGTGGGATTAGACGGGAGGAGCTGTTGGAGTAGGGGTGTGTTTGACAGGATGTTATGTTAGAGTAGGGCGTGGGGTTGGACGGGAGGTGATGTTGTTGTAGGGGGTGGTGTTGGACAGGATGTGCTGTTGGAGTAGGGGTGTGGTTGGACTTAGATGATGTTGGAGTAGAGGTGGGGTTGGATGGGAGGTGATGTTGGAGTAGGGGGTGTGGTTGGATGGGAGGTGCTGTTGGAGTAGAGGTGGAGTTGGACGGGAGGTGCTGTTGGAGTATTGGTTGGGTTGGACGTGAGGTGATGTTGGAGTAGGGGTTGGGTTGGACGGAGGTGATGTTGGACTAGGGGTGGGGCTGGACGGAGGTGCTGTTGGAGTAGGGGTGGGGTTGGATGGGAGGTGATGTTGGAGTAGGCGTGGATTTGGATGGCAGGTGAAGTTGGAGTTGGGGTGGGGTTGGACGGAGATGATGTTGGAGTAGAGGTGGGGTTGGACGGGAGGTGATGTTGGAGTCGGGGTGCGGTTGGACGGGAGATGATGTTGGAGTAGGGGGCGTGGTTAGACGGGAGGTGTTGTTGGAGTAGGGGTGAGGTTGAAATGGAGGTGTTATTGGAGTAGGGGACGAGGTTGGACGGGAGGTGTTGTTGGAGTTGGCGTGTGGTTGGACGGGAGGTGATGTTGGAGTTGGGGTGTGGTTGGACGGGAGGTAATGTTGGAGTTGGGATGTGGTTGGACGGGAGGTGATGTTGGAGTTGGGGTGTGGTTGGCCGGGAGGTGCTTTTGGAGCTGGTCTGTGGTTGGACGGGAGGTGATGTTGGAGTCGTGGTGTGGTTGGATGGGAGGTGATGTTGGAGTTGGGGTGCGGCTGGACGAGAGGTGATGTGGGAGTAGGGGTTGTGTTTGGACGGGATGTTATGTTAGAGTAGGGCGTGGGGTTGGACGGGAGGTGATGTTGGAGTAGGGGGTGGGGTTGGACGGGAGTTGCTGTTGGAGTAGGGGTGGAGTTGGGCAGGAGGTGCTGTTGGAGTATTAGTTGGGTTGGACGTGAGGTGATGTTGGAGTAGAGGTGGGGTCGGACGGGAGGTGATGTTGGAGTCGGGGTGTGGTTGGACGGGAGATGATGTTGGAGTAGGGGGTGTGGTTGGACGGGAGGTGCTGTTGGAGTAGAGGTGGAGTTGGACGGGAGGTGCTGTTGGAGTATTGGTTGGGTTGGACGTGAGGTGATGTTGGAGTAGGGGTTGGGTTGGACAGAGGTGATGTTGGACTAGGGGTGGGGCTGGATGGAGGTGATGTTGGTGTAGGGGTGGGGTTGGATGGGAGGTGATGTTGTTGTAGGGGTTGGGGTTGGACAGGATGTGCTGTTGGAGTAGGGGTGTGGTTGGACTGAGATGAAGTTGGAGTAGAGGTGGGGTTGGACGGGAGGTGATGTTGGAGTAGGGGGTGTGGTTGGACGGGAGGTGCTGTTGGAGTAGAGGTGGAGTTGGACGGGAGGTGCTGTTGGAGTATTGGTTGGGTTGGACGTGAGGTGATGTTGGAGTAGGTGTTGGGTTGGACGGAGGTGATGTTGGACTAGGGGTGGGGCTGGACGGAGGTGCTGTTGGAGTAGGGGTGGGGTTGGATGGGAGGTGATGTTGGAGCAGGCGTGGATTTGGATGGCAGGTGAAGTTAGAGTTGGGGTGGGGTTGGACGGAGATGATGTTGGAGTAGAGGTGGGGTTGGACGGGAGGTGATGTTGGAGTCGGGGTGCGGTTGGACGGGAGATGATGTTGGAGTAGGGGGCATGGTTAGACGGGAGGTGTTGTTGGAGTAGGGGTGAGGTTGAAATGGAGGTGTTATTGGAGTAGGGGACGGGGTTGGACGGGAGGTGTTGTTGGAGTTGGGGTGTGGTTGGACGGGAGGTGATGTTGGAGTTGGGGTGTGGTTGGACGGGAGGTAATTTTGGAGTTGGGATGTGGTTGGACGGGAGGTGATGTTGGAGTTGGGGTGTGGTTGGCCGGGAGTTGCTTTTGGAGCTGGTGTGTGGTTGGACGGGAGGTGATGTTGGAGTCGTGGTGTGGTTGGACGGGAGGTGATGTTGGAGTTGGGGTGCGGCTGGACGGGAGGTGATGTGGGAGTAGGGGGTGTGGTTGGACGGGATGTTATGTTAAAGTAGGGCGTAGGGTTGGACGGGAGGTGATGTTGTTGTAGGGGGTGTGGTTGGACAGGAGGTGCTGTTGGAGTAGTGTTGTGGTTGGACTGAGATGATGTTGGAGTAGAGGTGGGGTTGGACGAGAGGTGATGTTGGAGTATTGGTTGGGTTGGACGTGAGGTGATGTTGGACTAGAGGTTGGGTTGGACGGAGGTGATATTGGAGTAGGGGTGGGGCTGGACGGAGGTGATGCTGTTGTAGGGTTGTGGTTGGACAGGAGGTGTTGTTGGAGTAGGGGTGTGGTTGGACGGAGGTGCTGTTGGAGTAGGGGGTGGGGTTGGCCGGCAGGTGATGTTGGAGTAGGCGTGGATTTGGATGGCCGGTGAAGTTGGAGTTGGGGTAGGGTTGGACGGAGATGATGTTGGAGTAGAGGTGGGGTTGGACGGGAGGTGATGTTGGAGTCGGGGTGCGGCTGGAGGGTAGGTGATGTTGGAGTTGGGGTGTGGTTGGACGTGAGGTGATGTTGGAGTAGGGGTTGGGTTGGACGGGAGGTGTTGTTGGACTTGGGGTGTGGTTGGACAGGAGGTGATGTTGTAGTTGGTGTGGGGTTGGCCGGGAGGTGCTTTTGGAGCTGCGGTGTGGTTGGATGGGAGGTGATGTTGGAGTGGGGGTGTGGTTGGACAGGAGGTGAAGATGGACTTGGGGTGTGTTTGGATGGGAGGTGCTGTTGGAGTTCGGGTGTGGTTGGACGGGAGGTGATGTTGGAGTGGGGGTGTGGTTGGACAGGAGTTGAAGGTGGAATTGGGGTGTGGTTGGATGGGAGGTGCTGTTGGAGTTGGGGTGGCGTTGGACAGAGGTGATGTTGGAGTTGGGGTGTGGTTGGACGGGAGGTGATGTTGGAGTTGGGGTGGGGTTGGACGGAGATGATGTTGGAGTAGAGGTGGGGTTGGACGGGA
The DNA here is from genome assembly GCF_048418815.1 of Hemitrygon akajei. Lineage (NCBI taxonomy): Eukaryota > Metazoa > Chordata > Chondrichthyes > Myliobatiformes > Dasyatidae > Hemitrygon > Hemitrygon akajei. The sequence continues at coordinate 83,639,365 of NC_133134.1, forward strand.
GGTGATGTTGGATTCGGGGTGTGGTTGGACGGGAGATGATGTTGGAGTAGGGGGCGTGGTTAGACTGGAGGTGATGTTGGAGTTGGGTTGGGGTTGGCCGGGAGGTGCTTTTGGAGCTGGGGTGTGGTTGGACGGGAGGTGATGTTGGAGTTGGGGTTGGGTTGTACGGAGATGTTGTTGGTGTAGAGGTGTGGTTGGACGGGAGGTGATGTTGGATTAGGGGTTGGGTTGGAATGGAGGTGTTATTTGATTAGCGGACGGGTTGGATGGGAGGTGATGTTGGAGTTGGGGTGTGGTTGGATGGGAGGTGATGTTGGAGTAGGGGTTGGGTAAGACGGGAGTTGCTTTTGGAGTTGAGGTGTGGTTGGTCGGGAGGTGTTGTTGGACTTGCGGTGTGGCTGGACGGGAGTTGATGTTGGAACTGAGGTGGCATTGGACAGAGGTGATATTGGAGTAGAGGGTGTGGTTGGACGGGAGGTGATGTTGGACTTGGGGTGTGGTTGGACGGGAGGTGATGTTGGAGTTGGGGTGTGGTTGGCCGGGAGGTGATGTTGGACTTGGGGTGTGGTTGGACGGGAGGTGATGTTGGAGTTGGGGTGTGGTTGGACGGGAGGTGCTTTTGGAGCTGGTGTGTGGTTGGACGGGAGGTGATGTTGGAGTTGAGGTGGGGATGGACGGGAGGTGATGTTGGAGTAGGGGGTGTTGTTGGACGGGATGTGCTGTTGGAGTATGTCTGGGATTAGACGGGAGGAGCTGTTGGAGGAGCGGGGTGTTTGACGGGATGTTATGTTAGAGTAGGGCGTGGGGTTGGACTGAGATGATGTTGGAGTAGAGGTGGGGTTGGACGGGAGGTGATGTTGGAGTAGGGGGTCGGGTTGGACGGGAGGTGCTGTTGGAGTAGGGGTGGAGTTGGACAGGAGGTGCTGTTGGAGTATTAGTTGGGTTGGACGTGAGGTGATGTTGGAGTAGGGGTTGGGTTGGATGGAGGTGATGTTGGAGTAGGGGTGGGGCTGGACGGAGGTGATGTTGGTTTAGGGGTGGGGTTGGACAGGAGGTGTTGTTGGAGTAGGGGTGTGGTTGGACGGAGGTGTTGTTGGAGTAGGGGTTGGGTTGGAATGGAGGTGTTATTGGATTAGGGGACGGGGTATAACGGGAGGTGATGTTGGAGTCAGGGTTTGGTTGGACGGTAGGTGATGTTGGAGTTGGGGTGTGGTTGGACGTGAGGTGATGTTGGAGTAGGGGTTGGGTTGGACGGGAGGTGTTGTTGGACTTGGAGTGTGGTTGGACAGGAGGTGCTTTTGGAGCTGGGGTGTGGTTGGATGGGAGGTGATGTTGGAGTGGGGGTGTGGTTGGACAGGAGGTGAAGATGGACTTGTGGTGTGTTTGGATGGGAGGTGCTGTTGGAGTTCGGGTGTGGTTGGACGGGAGGTGATGTTGGAGTTGGGGTGTGGTTGGACGGGAGGTAATGTTGGAGTTGGGATGTGGTTGGACGGGAGGTGATGTTGGAGTTGGGGTGTGGTTGGCCGGGAGGTGCTTTTGGAGCTGGTCTGTGGTTGGACTGGAGGTGATGTTGGAGTCGTGGTGTGGTTGGATGGGAGGTGATGTTGGAGTTGGGGTGCGGCTGGACGAGAGGTGATGTGGGAGTAGGGGTTGTGTTTGGACGGGATGTTATGTTAGAGTAGGGCGTGGGGTTGGACGGGAGGTGATGTTGGAGTAGGGGGTGGGGTTGGACGGGAGTTGCTGTTGGAGTAGGGGTGGAGTTGGGCAGGAGGTGCTGTTGGAGTATTAGTTGGGTTGGACGTGAGGTGATGTTGGAGTAGAGGTGGGGTCGGACGGGAGGTGATGTTGGAGTCGGGGTGTGGTTGGACGGGAGATGATGTTGGAGTAGGGGGTGTGGTTGGACGGGAGGTGCTGTTGGAGTAGAGGTGGAGTTGGACGGGAGGTGCTGTTGGAGTATTGGTTGGGTTGGACGTGAGGTGATGTTGGAGTAGGGGTTGGGTTGGACAGAGGTGATGTTGGACTAGGGGTGGGGCTGGATGGAGGTGATGTTGGTGTAGGGGTGGGGTTGGATGGGAGGTGATGTTGTTGTAGGGGTTGGGGTTGGACAGGATGTGCTGTTGGAGTAGGGGTGTGGTTGGACTGAGATGAAGTTGGAGTAGAGGTGGGGTTGGACGGGAGGTGATGTTGGAGTAGGGGGTGTGGTTGGACGGGAGGTGCTGTTGGAGTAGAGGTGGAGTTGGACGGGAGGTGCTGTTGGAGTATTGGTTGGGTTGGACGTGAGGTGATGTTGGAGTAGGTGTTGGGTTGGACGGAGGTGATGTTGGACTAGGGGTGGGGCTGGACGGAGGTGCTGTTGGAGTAGGGGTGGGGTTGGATGGGAGGTGATGTTGGAGCAGGCGTGGATTTGGATGGCAGGTGAAGTTAGAGTTGGGGTGGGGTTGGACGGAGATGATGTTGGAGTAGAGGTGGGGTTGGACGGGAGGTGATGTTGGAGTCGGGGTGCGGTTGGACGGGAGATGATGTTGGAGTAGGGGGCATGGTTAGACGGGAGGTGTTGTTGGAGTAGGGGTGAGGTTGAAATGGAGGTGTTATTGGAGTAGGGGACGGGGTTGGACGGGAGGTGTTGTTGGAGTTGGGGTGTGGTTGGACGGGAGGTGATGTTGGAGTTGGGGTGTGGTTGGACGGGAGGTAATTTTGGAGTTGGGATGTGGTTGGACGGGAGGTGATGTTGGAGTTGGGGTGTGGTTGGCCGGGAGTTGCTTTTGGAGCTGGTGTGTGGTTGGACGGGAGGTGATGTTGGAGTCGTGGTGTGGTTGGACGGGAGGTGATGTTGGAGTTGGGGTGCGGCTGGACGGGAGGTGATGTGGGAGTAGGGGGTGTGGTTGGACGGGATGTTATGTTAAAGTAGGGCGTAGGGTTGGACGGGAGGTGATGTTGTTGTAGGGGGTGTGGTTGGACAGGAGGTGCTGTTGGAGTAGTGTTGTGGTTGGACTGAGATGATGTTGGAGTAGAGGTGGGGTTGGACGAGAGGTGATGTTGGAGTATTGGTTGGGTTGGACGTGAGGTGATGTTGGACTAGAGGTTGGGTTGGACGGAGGTGATATTGGAGTAGGGGTGGGGCTGGACGGAGGTGATGCTGTTGTAGGGTTGTGGTTGGACAGGAGGTGTTGTTGGAGTAGGGGTGTGGTTGGACGGAGGTGCTGTTGGAGTAGGGGGTGGGGTTGGCCGGCAGGTGATGTTGGAGTAGGCGTGGATTTGGATGGCCGGTGAAGTTGGAGTTGGGGTAGGGTTGGACGGAGATGATGTTGGAGTAGAGGTGGGGTTGGACGGGAGGTGATGTTGGAGTCGGGGTGCGGCTGGAGGGTAGGTGATGTTGGAGTTGGGGTGTGGTTGGACGTGAGGTGATGTTGGAGTAGGGGTTGGGTTGGACGGGAGGTGTTGTTGGACTTGGGGTGTGGTTGGACAGGAGGTGATGTTGTAGTTGGTGTGGGGTTGGCCGGGAGGTGCTTTTGGAGCTGCGGTGTGGTTGGATGGGAGGTGATGTTGGAGTGGGGGTGTGGTTGGACAGGAGGTGAAGATGGACTTGGGGTGTGTTTGGATGGGAGGTGCTGTTGGAGTTCGGGTGTGGTTGGACGGGAGGTGATGTTGGAGTGGGGGTGTGGTTGGACAGGAGTTGAAGGTGGAATTGGGGTGTGGTTGGATGGGAGGTGCTGTTGGAGTTGGGGTGGCGTTGGACAGAGGTGATGTTGGAGTTGGGGTGTGGTTGGACGGGAGGTGATGTTGGAGTTGGGGTGGGGTTGGACGGAGATGATGTTGGAGTAGAGGTGGGGTTGGACGGGAGGTGATGTTGGATTCGGGGTGTGGTTGGACGGGAGATGATGTTGGAGTAGGGGGCGTGGTTAGACTGGAGGTGATGTTGGAGTTGGGTTGGGGTTGGCCGGGAGGTGCTTTTGGAGCTGGGGTGTGGTTGGACGGGAGGTGATGTTGGAGTTGGGGTTGGGTTGTACGGAGATGTTGTTGGTGTAGAGGTGTGGTTGGACGGGAGGTGATGTTGGATTAGGGGTTGGGTTGGAATGGAGGTGTTATTTGATTAGCGGACGGGTTGGATGGGAGGTGATGTTGGAGTTGGGGTGTGGTTGGATGGGAGGTGATGTTGGAGTAGGGGTTGGGTAAGACGGGAGTTGCTTTTGGAGTTGAGGTGTGGTTGGTCGGGAGGTGTTGTTGGACTTGCGGTGTGGCTGGACGGGAGTTGATGTTGGAACTGAGGTGGCATTGGACAGAGGTGATATTGGAGTAGAGGGTGTGGTTGGACGGGAGGTGATGTTGGACTTGGGGTGTGGTTGGACGGGAGGTGATGTTGGAGTTGGGGTGTGGTTGGCCGGGAGGTGATGTTGGACTTGGGGTGTGGTTGGACGGGAGGTGATGTTGGAGTTGGGGTGTGGTTGGACGGGAGGTGCTTTTGGAGCTGGTGTGTGGTTGGACGGGAGGTGATGTTGGAGTTGAGGTGGGGATGGACGGGAGGTGATGTTGGAGTAGGGGGTGTTGTTGGACGGGATGTGCTGTTGGAGTATGTCTGGGATTAGACGGGAGGAGCTGTTGGAGGAGCGGGGTGTTTGACGGGATGTTATGTTAGAGTAGGGCGTGGGGTTGGACTGAGATGATGTTGGAGTAGAGGTGGGGTTGGACGGGAGGTGATGTTGGAGTAGGGGGTCGGGTTGGACGGGAGGTGCTGTTGGAGTAGGGGTGGAGTTGGACAGGAGGTGCTGTTGGAGTATTAGTTGGGTTGGACGTGAGGTGATGTTGGAGTAGGGGTTGGGTTGGATGGAGGTGATGTTGGAGTAGGGGTGGGGCTGGACGGAGGTGATGTTGGTTTAGGGGTGGGGTTGGACAGGAGGTGTTGTTGGAGTAGGGGTGTGGTTGGACGGAGGTGTTGTTGGAGTAGGGGTTGGGTTGGAATGGAGGTGTTATTGGATTAGGGGACGGGGTATAACGGGAGGTGATGTTGGAGTCAGGGTTTGGTTGGACGGTAGGTGATGTTGGAGTTGGGGTGTGGTTGGACGTGAGGTGATGTTGGAGTAGGGGTTGGGTTGGACGGGAGGTGTTGTTGGACTTGGAGTGTGGTTGGACAGGAGGTGCTTTTGGAGCTGGGGTGTGGTTGGATGGGAGGTGATGTTGGAGTGGGGGTGTGGTTGGACAGGAGGTGAAGATGGACTTGTGGTGTGTTTGGATGGGAGGTGCTGTTGGAGTTCGGGTGTGGTTGGACGGGAGGTGATGTTGGAGTGGGGGTGTGGTTGGACAGGAGGTGAAGGTGGACTTGGGGTGTGTTTGGATGGGAGGTGCTGTTGGAGTTGGGGTGGCGTTGGACAGAGGTGATGTTGGAGTTGGGGTGTGGTTGGACGGGAGGTGATGTTGGAGTTGGGGTGTGGTTGGACGGGAGGTGATGTTGGAGTTGGGGTTGGGTTGGACGGGAGGTGCTTTTGGAGTTGGGGTGTGGTTGGACAGGAGCTGATGTTGGAGTTGGCGTGTGGTTGGACGGGAGGTGATGTTGGAATAGTGGTGGGCTTGGACGGGAGGTGTTGTTGGAGTAGGGGGTGTGGTTGGGCAGGATGTGGTTTTGGAGTTGGGGTGTGGTTGGACGGGATGTGATGTTGGAGTTGGGGTGTGGTTGGACAGGAGGTGATGTTGGAGTTGGCGTGTGGTTGGACGGGAGGTGATGTTGGAGTTGGGGTGTGGTTGGACGGGAGGTGATGTTGGAGTTGTGGTGTGGTTGGACGGGAGGTGCTTTTGGAGCTGGTGTGTGGTTGGACGGGAGGTGATGTTGGAGTTGGGGTGGGGCTGGACGGGAAGTGCTGTTGGAGTATGTGTGGGATTAGTCGGGAGGAGCTGTTGGAGTAGGGGTGTGTTTGACGGGATGTTATGTTAGAGTAGGGCGTGGGGTTGGACGGGAGGTGATGTTGTTGTAGGGGGTGGGGTTGGACAGGATGTGCTGTTGGTGTAGGGGTGTGGTTGGACTGAGATGATGTTGGAGTAGAGGTGGGGTTGGACGGGAGGTGATGTTGGAGTAGGGGGTGTGGTTGGACGGGAGGTGCTGTTGGAGTAGAGGTGGAGTTGGACGGGAGGTGCTGTTGGAGTATTGGTTGGGTTGGACGTGAGGTGATGTTGGAGTAGGGGTTGGTTTGGACGGAGGTGATGTTGGTCTAGGGGTGGGGCTGGATGGTGGTGATGTTGGTGTAGGGGTGGGGTTGGATGGGAGGTGATGTTGTTGTAGGGGGTGGGGTTGGACAGGATGTGCTGTTGGAGTAGGGGTGTGGTTGGACTGAGATGATGTTGGAGTAGAGGTGGGGTTGGACGGGAGGTGATGTTGGAGTAGGGGGTGTGGTTGGACGGGAGGTGCTGTTGGAGTAGAGGTGGAGTTGGACGGGAGGTGCTGTTGGAGTATTGGTTTGGTTGGACGTGAGGTGATGTTGGAGTAGGGGTTGGGTTGGACGGAGGTGATGTTGGACTAGGGGTGGGGCTGGACGGAGGTGCTGTTGGAGTAGGGGTGGGGTTGGATTGGAGGTGATGTTGGAGTAGGCGTGGATTTGGATGGCAGGTGAAGTTGGAGTTGGGGTGGGGTTGGACGGAGATGATGTTGGAGTAGAGGTGGGGTTAGACGGGAGGTGATGTTGGATTAGGGGTTGGGTTGGAATGGAGGTGTTATTTGATTAGGGGACGGGTTGGATGGGAGGTGATGTTGGAGTTGGGGTGTGGTTGGATGGGAGGTGATGTTGGAGTAGGGGTTGGGTAAGACGGGAGGTGCTTTTGGAGTTGAGGTGTGGTTGGTCGGGAGGCGTTGTTGGACTTGCGGTGTGGTTGGACGGGAGTTGATGTTGGAACTGAGGTGGCATTGGACAGAGGTGATATTGGAGTAGAGGGTGTGGTTGGACGGGAGGTGATGTTGGACTTGGGGTGTGGTTGGACGGGAGGTGATGTTGGAGTTGGGGTGTGGTTGGCCGGGAGGTGATGTTGGACGGGGTGTGGTTGGACGGGAGGTGCTTTTGGAGCTGGTGTGTGGTTGGACGGGAGGTGATGTTGGAGTTGAGGTGGGGATGGACGGGAGGTGATGTTGGAGTAGGGGGTGTGGTTGTACGGGATGTGCTGTTGGAGTATGTGTGGGATTAGACAGGAGGAGCTGTTGGAGGAGGGGGGTGTTTGACGGGATGTTATGTTAGAGTAGGGCGTGGGGTAGGACTGAGATGATGTTGGAGTAGAGGTGGGGTTGGACGGGAGGTGATGTTGGAGTAGGGGGTCGGGTTGGACGGGAGGTGCTGTTGGAGTAGGGGTGGAGTTGGACAGGAGGTACTGTTGGAGTATTAGTTGGGTTGGACGTGAGGTGATGTTGGAGTAGGGGTTGGGTTGGATGGAGGTGATGTTGGAGTAGGGGTGGGGCTGGACGGAGGTGATGTTGTTTTAGGGGTGGGGTTGGACAGGAGGTGTTGTTGGAGTAGGGGTGTGGTTGGACGGAGGTGCTGTTGGAGTAGGGCGTGGGGTTGGACAGAGGTGCTGTTGGAGTAGGGGTGGAGTTGGATGGGAGGTGTTGTTGGAGTAGGGGTTGGGTTGGAATGGAGGTGTTATGGGATTAGGGGACGGGGTAAAACGGGAGGTGATGTTGGAGTCAGGGTTTGGTTGGACGGTAGGTGATGTTGGAGTTGAGGTGTGGTTGGACGTGAGGTGATGTTGGAGTTGGGGTTGGGTTGGACGGGAGGTGTTGTTGTACTTGGAGTGTGGTTGGACAGGAGGTGATGTTGGAGTTGGGGTGGGGTTGGCCGGGAGGTGCTTTTGGAGCTGTGGTGTGGTTGGATGGGAGGTGATGTTGGAGTGGGGGTGTGGTTGGACAGGAGGTGAAGATGGACTTGGGGTGTGTTTGGATGGGAGGTGCTGTTGGAGTTCGGGTGTGGTTAGACGGGAGGTGATGTTGGAGTTGGGGTGTGGTTGGACGGGAGGTGATGTTGGAGTTGGGGTTGGGTTGGACGGGAGGTGATGTTGGAGTTGGGGTTGGGTTGGACGGGAGGTGCTGTTGGAGTTGGGGTGGCGTTGGACAGAGGTGATGTTGGAGTTGGGGTGTGGTTGGACGGGAGGTGATGTTGGAGTTGGGGTGTGGTTGGACGGGAGGTGATGTTGGAGTTGGGGTTGGGTTGGACGGGAGGTGCTTTTGGAGTTGGGGTGTGGTTGGACAGGAGCTGATGTTGGAGTTGGCGTGTGGTTGGACGGGAGGTGATGTTGGAATAGTGGTGGGCTTGGACGGGAGGTGTTGTTGGAGTAGGGGGTGTGGTTGGGCAGGATGTGATGTTGGAGTTGGGGTGTGGTTGGACGGGATGTGATGTTGGAGTTGGGGTGTGGTTGGACAGGAGGTGATGTTGGAGTTGGCGTGTGGTTGGACGGGAGGTGATGTTGGAGTTGGGGTGTGGTTGGACGGGAGGTGATGTTGGAGTTGTGGTGTGGTTGGACGGGAGGTGCTTTTGGAGCTGGTGTGTGGTTGGACGGGAGGTGATGTTGGAGTTGGGGTGGGGCTGGACGGGATGTGCTGTTGGAGTATGTGTGGGATTAGTCGGGAGGAGCTGTTGGAGTAGGGGTGTGTTTGACGGGATGTTATGTTAGAGTAGGGCGTGGGGTTGGACGGGAGGTGATGTTGTTGTAGGGGGTGGGGTTGGACAGGATGTGCTGTTGGTGTAGGGGTGTGGTTGGACTGAGATGATGTTGGAGTAGAGGTGGGGTTGGACGGGAGGTGATGTTGGAGTAGGGGGTGTGGTTGGACGGGAGGTGCTGTTGGAGTAGAGGTGGAGTTGGACCGGAGGTGCTGTTGGAGTATTGGTTGGGTTGGACGTGAGGTGATGTTGGAGTAGGGGTTGGTTTGGACGGAGGTGATGTTGGTCTAGGGGTGGGGCTGGATGGAGGTGATGTTGGTGTAGGGGTGGGGTTGGATGGGAGGTGATGTTGTTGTAGGGGGTGGGGTTGGACAGGATGTGCTGTTGGAGTAGGGGTGTGGTTGGACTGAGATGATGTTGGAGTAGAGGTGGGGTTGGACGGGAGGTGATGTTGGAGTAGGGGGTGTGGTTGGACGGGAGGTGCTGTTGGAGTAGAGGTGGAGTTGGACGGGAGGTGCTGTTGGAGTATTGGTTTGGTTGGACGTGAGGTGATGTTGGAGTAGGGGTTGGGTTGGACGGAGGTGATGTTGGACTAGGGGTGGGGCTGGACGGAGGTGCTGTTGGAGTAGGGGTGGGGTTGGACGGGAGGTGATGTTGGAGTAGGGGGTGTGGTTGGACGGGAGGTGCTGTTGGAGTAGAGGTGGAGTTGGACGGGAGGTGCTGTTGGAGTAGTGGTTTGGTTGGTCGTGAGGTGACGTTGGAGTAGGCGTTGGTTTGGACGGAGGTGATGTTGGACTAGGGGTGGGGCTGGACGGAGGTGCTGTTGGAGTAGGGGTCAGGTTGGATTGGAGGTGATGTTGGAGTAGGCGTGGATTTGGATGGCAGGTGAAGTTGGAGTTGGGGTGGGGTTGGACGGAGATGATGTTGGAGTAGAGGTGGGGTTGGACGGGAGGTGATGTTGGAGTCGGGGTGTGGTTGGACGGGAGATGATGTTGGAGTAGGGGGCGTGGTTAGACGGGAGGTGTTGTTGGAGTAGGGGTGAGGTTGGAATGGAGGTGTTATTGGAGTAGGGGACGGGGTTGGACGGGAGGTGTTGTTGGAGTTGGGATGTGGTTGGACGGGAGTTGATGTTGGAGTTGGGGTGTGGTTGGCCGGGAGGTGCTTTTGGAGCTGGTGTGTGGTTGGACGGGAGGTGATGTTGGAGTTGTGGTGTGATTGGACGAGAGGTGATGTTGGAGTTGGGGTGCGGCTGGACGTGAGGTGATGTTGGAGTAGGGGTTGTGTTGGACGGAGGTGTTGTTGGACTTGGGGTGTGGTTGGACAGGAGGTGATGTTGGAGTTGGTGTGGGGTTGGCCGGGAGGTGCTTTTGGAGCTGCGGTGTGGTTGGATGGGAGGTGATGTTGTAGTGGGGGTGTGGTTGGACAGGAGGTGAAGATGGACTTGGGGTGTGTTTGGATGGGAGGTGCTGTTGGAGTTCGGGTGTGGTTGGACGGGAGGTGATGTTGGAGTGGGGATGTGGTTGGACAGGAGGTGAAGGTGGACTTGGGGTGTGGTTGGATGGGAGGTGCTGTTGGAGTTGGGGTGGCGTTGGACAGAGGTGATGTTGGAGTTGGGGTGTGGTTGGACGGGAGGTGATGTTGGAGTTGGGGTGGGGTTGGACGGAGATGATGTTGGAGTAGAGGTGGGGTTGGACGGGAGATGATGTTGGAGTAGGGGGCGTGGTTAGACGGGAGGTGTTGTTGGAGTAGGGGTGAGGTTGGAATGGAGGTGTTTTTGGAGTAGGGGACGGGGTTGGACGGGAGGTGTTGTTGGAGTTGGGATGTGGTTGGACGGGAGTTGATGTTGGAGTTGGGATGTGGTTGGCCGGGAGGTGCTTTTGGAGCTGGTGTGTGGTTGGACGGGAGGTGATGTTGGAGTCGTGGTGTGGTTGGACGAGAGGTGATGTTGGAGTAGAGGTGGGGTTGGACGGGAGATGATGTTGGAGTAGGGGGCGTGGTTAGACGGGAGGTGTTGTTGGAGTAGGGGTGGGGTTGGAATGGAGGTGTTATTGGAGTAGGGGACGGGGTTGGATGGGAGGTGTTGTTGGAGGAGGGGTTGGGTTGGACGGGAAGTGTTGTTGGACTTGGGGTGTGGTTGGACGGGAGCTGATGTTGGAGTTTGGTTGGGGTTGGCCGGGAGGTGCTTTTGGAGCTGGGGTGTGGTTGGACGGGAGGTGATGTTGGAGTTGGGTTGGGTTTGACCGGGAGGTGCTTTTGGAGCTGGGGTGTGGTTGGACTGGAGGTGATGTTGGAGTTGGGGTTGGGTTGGACGGAGATGATGTTTGTGTAGAGGTGTGGTTGGACGGGAGGTGATGTTAGATTAGGGGTTGGGTTGGAATGGAGGTGTTATTTGATTAGGGGACGGGTTGGACGGGAGGTGATGTTGTAGTTGGGGTGTGGTTGGATGGGAGGTGATGTTGGAGTAGGGGTTGGGTAAGACGGGAGGTGCTTTTGGAGTTGAGGTGTGGTTGGACGGGAGGTGTTGTTGGACTTGCGGTGTGGTTGGACGGGAGTTGATGTTGGAACTGGGGTGGCGTTGGACAGAGGTGATATTGGAGTAGACGGTGTGGTTGGACGGGAGGTGATGTTGGACTTGGGGTGTGGTTGGACGGGAGGTGATGTTGGAGTTGGGGTGTGGTTGGCCGGGAGGTGATGTTGGACTTGGGGTGTGGTTGGACAGGAGGTGATGTTGGAGTTGGGGTGTGGTTGGACGGGAGGTGCTTTTGGAGCTGGTGTGTGGTTGGACGGGAGGTGATGTTGGAGTTGGGGTGTGGTTGGACAGGAGCTGATGTTGGAGTTGGCGTGTGGTTGGACGGGAGGTGATGTTGGAATAGTGGTGGGCTTGGACGGGAGGTGTTGTTGGAGTAGGGGGTGTGGTTGGGCAGGATGTGATGTTGGAGTTGGGGTGTGGTTGGACGGGATGTGATGTTGGAGTTGGGGTGTGGTTGGACAGGAGGTGATGTTGGAGTTGGCGTGTGGTTGGACGGGAGGTGATGTTGGAGTTGGGGTGTGGTTGGACGGGAGGTGATGTTGGAGTTGTGGTGTGGTTGGACGGGAGGTGCTTTTGGAGCTGGTGTGTGGTTGGACGGGAGGTGATGTTGGAGTTGGGGTGGGGCTGGACGGGATGTGCTGTTGGAGTATGTGTGGGATTAGTCGGGAGGAGCTGTTGGAGTAGGGGTGTGTTTGACGGGATGTTATGTTAGAGTAGGGCGTGGGGTTGGACGGGGGTGATGTTGTTGTAGGGGGTGGGGTTGGACAGGATGTGCTGTTGGTGTAGGGGTGTGGTTGGACTGAGATGATGTTGGAGTAGAGGTGGGGTTGGACGGGAGGTGATGTTGGAGTAGGGGGTGTGGTTGGACGGGAGGTGCTGTTGGAGTAGAGGTGGAGTTGGACGGGAGGTGCTGTTGGAGTATTGGTTGGGTTGGACGTGAGGTGATGTTGGAGTAGGGGTTGGTTTGGACGGAGGTGATGTTGGTCTAGGGGTGGGGCTGGATGGAGGTGATGTTGGTGTAGGGGTGGGGTTGGATGGGAGGTGATGTTGTTGTAGGGGGTGGGGTTGGACAGGATGTGCTGTTGGAGTAGGGGTGTGGTTGGACTGAGATGATGTTGGAGTAGAGGTGGGGTTGGACGGGAGGTGATGTTGGAGTAGGGGGTGTGGTTGGACGGGAGGTGCTGTTGGAGTAGAGGTGGAGTTGGACGGGAGGTGCTGTTGGAGTATTGGTTTGGTTGGACGTGAGGTGATGTTGGAGTCGGGGTTGGGTTGGACGGAGGTGATGTTGGACTAGGGGTGGGGCTGGACGGAGGTGCTGTTGGAGTAGGGGTGGAGTTGGATTGGAGGTGATGTTGGAGAAGGCGTGGATTTGGATGGCAGGTGAAGTTGGAGTTGGGGTGGGGTTGGACGGAGATGATGTTGGAGTAGAGGTGGGGTAGGACGGGAGGTGATGTTGGAGTCGGGGTGTGGTTGGACGGGAGATGATGTTGGAGTAGGGGGCGTGGTTAGACGGGAGGTGTTGTTGGAGTAGGGGTGAGGTTGAAATGGAGGTGTTATTGGAGTAGGGGACGGGGTGGGACGGGAGGTGTTGTTGGAGTTGGGATGTGGTTGGACGGGAGTTGATGTAGGAGTTGGGGTGTGGTTGGCCGGGAGGTGCTTTTGGAACTGGTGTGTGGTTGGACGGGAGGTGATGTTGGAGTCGTGGTGTGGTTGGACGGGAGGTCATGTTGGAGTTGGGGTGCGGCTGGACGTGAGGTGATGTTGGAGTAGGGGTTGGGTTGGACGGAGGTGATGTTGGACTAGGGGTGGGGCTGGACGGAGGTGCTGTTGGAGTAGGGGTGGGTTTGGATGGGAGGTGATGTTGTAGTAGGCGTGGATTTGGATGGCAGGTGAAGTTGGAGTTGGGGTGGGGTTGGACGGAGATGATGTTGGAGTAGAGGTGGGGTTGGACGGGAGGTGATGTTGGAGTCGGGGTGTGGTTGGACGGGAGATGATGTTGGAGTAGGGGGCGTGATTAGACGGGAGGTGTTGTTGGAGTAGGGGTGAGGTTGGAATGGAGGTGTTATTGGTGTAGGGGACGGGGTTGGACGGTAGGTGTTGTTGGAGTTGGGGTGTGGTTGGACGGGAGGTGATGTTGGAGTTGGGGTGTGGTTGGACGGGAGGTGCTTTTGGAGCTGGTGTGTGTTGGACGGGAGGTGATGTTGGAGTTGGGGTGGGGCTGGACGGAAGGTGATGTTGGATTAGGGGGTGTGGCTGGACAGGATGTGCTGTTGGAGTATGTGTGGGATTAGACGGGAGGAGCTGTTGGAGTAGTGGTGTGTTTGACAGGATGTTATGTTAGAGTAGGGCGTGGGGTTGGACAGGAGGTGATGTTGTTGTAGGGGGTGGTGTTGGACAGGATGTGCTGTTGGAGTAGGGGTGTGGTTGGACTTAGATGATGTTGGAGTAGAGGTGGGGTTGGATGGGAGGTGATGTTGGAGTATTGGTTGGGTTGGACGTGAGGTGATGTTGGAGTAGGGGTTGGGTTGGACGGAGGTGATGTTGGACTAGGGGTGGGGCTGGACGGAGGTGCTGTTGGAGTAGGGGTGGGGTTGGACGGGAGGTGATGTTGGAGTAGGGGGTGTGGTTGGACGGGAGGTGCTGTTGGAGTAGAGGTGGAGTTGGACGGGAGGTGCTGTTGGAGTAGTGGTTTGGTTGGTCGTGAGGTGACGTTGGAGTAGGCGTTGGTTTGGACGGAGGTGATGTTGGACTAGGGGTGGGGCTGGACGGAGGTGCTGTTGGAGTAGGGGTCAGGTTGGATTGGAGGTGATGTTGGAGTAGGCGTGGATTTGGATGGCAGGTGAAGTTGGAGTTGGGGTGGGGTTGGACGGAGATGATGTTGGAGTAGAGGTGGGGTTGGACGGGAGGTGATGTTGGAGTCGGGGTGTGGTTGGACGGGAGATGATGTTGGAGTAGGGGGCGTGGTTAGACGGGAGGTGTTGTTGGAGTAGGGGTGAGGTTGGAATGGAGGTGTTATTGGAGTAGGGGACGGGGTTGGACGGGAGGTGTTGTTGGAGTTGGGATGTGGTTGGACGGGAGTTGATGTTGGAGTTGGGGTGTGGTTGGCCGGGAGGTGCTTTTGGAGCTGGTGTGTGGTTGGACGGGAGGTGATGTTGGAGTTGTGGTGTGATTGGACGAGAGGTGATGTTGGAGTTGGGGTGCGGCTGGACGTGAGGTGATGTTGGAGTAGGGGTTGTGTTGGACGGAGGTGTTGTTGGACTTGGGGTGTGGTTGGACAGGAGGTGATGTTGGAGTTGGTGTGGGGTTGGCCGGGAGGTGCTTTTGGAGCTGCGGTGTGGTTGGATGGGAGGTGATGTTGTAGTGGGGGTGTGGTTGGACAGGAGGTGAAGATGGACTTGGGGTGTGTTTGGATGGGAGGTGCTGTTGGAGTTCGGGTGTGGTTGGACGGGAGGTGATGTTGGAGTGGGGATGTGGTTGGACAGGAGGTGAAGGTGGACTTGGGGTGTGGTTGGATGGGAGGTGCTGTTGGAGTTGGGGTGGCGTTGGACAGAGGTGATGTTGGAGTTGGGGTGTGGTTGGACGGGAGGTGATGTTGGAGTTGGGGTGGGGTTGGACGGAGATGATGTTGGAGTAGAGGTGGGGTTGGACGGGAGATGATGTTGGAGTAGGGGGCGTGGTTAGACGGGAGGTGTTGTTGGAGTAGGGGTGAGGTTGGAATGGAGGTGTTTTTGGAGTAGGGGACGGGGTTGGACGGGAGGTGTTGTTGGAGTTGGGATGTGGTTGGACGGGAGTTGATGTTGGAGTTGGGATGTGGTTGGCCGGGAGGTGCTTTTGGAGCTGGTGTGTGGTTGGACGGGAGGTGATGTTGGAGTCGTGGTGTGGTTGGACGAGAGGTGATGTTGGAGTAGAGGTGGGGTTGGACGGGAGATGATGTTGGAGTAGGGGGCGTGGTTAGACGGGAGGTGTTGTTGGAGTAGGGGTGGGGTTGGAATGGAGGTGTTATTGGAGTAGGGGACGGGGTTGGATGGGAGGTGTTGTTGGAGGAGGGGTTGGGTTGGACGGGAAGTGTTGTTGGACTTGGGGTGTGGTTGGACGGGAGCTGATGTTGGAGTTTGGTTGGGGTTGGCCGGGAGGTGCTTTTGGAGCTGGGGTGTGGTTGGACGGGAGGTGATGTTGGAGTTGGGTTGGGTTTGACCGGGAGGTGCTTTTGGAGCTGGGGTGTGGTTGGACTGGAGGTGATGTTGGAGTTGGGGTTGGGTTGGACGGAGATGATGTTTGTGTAGAGGTGTGGTTGGACGGGAGGTGATGTTAGATTAGGGGTTGGGTTGGAATGGAGGTGTTATTTGATTAGGGGACGGGTTGGACGGGAGGTGATGTTGTAGTTGGGGTGTGGTTGGATGGGAGGTGATGTTGGAGTAGGGGTTGGGTAAGACGGGAGGTGCTTTTGGAGTTGAGGTGTGGTTGGACGGGAGGTGTTGTTGGACTTGCGGTGTGGTTGGACGGGAGTTGATGTTGGAACTGGGGTGGCGTTGGACAGAGGTGATATTGGAGTAGACGGTGTGGTTGGACGGGAGGTGATGTTGGACTTGGGGTGTGGTTGGACGGGAGGTGATGTTGGAGTTGGGGTGTGGTTGGCCGGGAGGTGATGTTGGACTTGGGGTGTGGTTGGACAGGAGGTGATGTTGGAGTTGGGGTGTGGTTGGACGGGAGGTGCTTTTGGAGCTGGTGTGTGGTTGGACGGGAGGTGATGTTGGAGTTGGGGTGTGGTTGGACAGGAGCTGATGTTGGAGTTGGCGTGTGGTTGGACGGGAGGTGATGTTGGAATAGTGGTGGGCTTGGACGGGAGGTGTTGTTGGAGTAGGGGGTGTGGTTGGGCAGGATGTGATGTTGGAGTTGGGGTGTGGTTGGACGGGATGTGATGTTGGAGTTGGGGTGTGGTTGGACAGGAGGTGATGTTGGAGTTGGCGTGTGGTTGGACGGGAGGTGATGTTGGAGTTGGGGTGTGGTTGGACGGGAGGTGATGTTGGAGTTGTGGTGTGGTTGGACGGGAGGTGCTTTTGGAGCTGGTGTGTGGTTGGACGGGAGGTGATGTTGGAGTTGGGGTGGGGCTGGACGGGATGTGCTGTTGGAGTATGTGTGGGATTAGTCGGGAGGAGCTGTTGGAGTAGGGGTGTGTTTGACGGGATGTTATGTTAGAGTAGGGCGTGGGGTTGGACGGGGGTGATGTTGTTGTAGGGGGTGGGGTTGGACAGGATGTGCTGTTGGTGTAGGGGTGTGGTTGGACTGAGATGATGTTGGAGTAGAGGTGGGGTTGGACGGGAGGTGATGTTGGAGTAGGGGGTGTGGTTGGACGGGAGGTGCTGTTGGAGTAGAGGTGGAGTTGGACGGGAGGTGCTGTTGGAGTATTGGTTGGGTTGGACGTGAGGTGATGTTGGAGTAGGGGTTGGTTTGGACGGAGGTGATGTTGGTCTAGGGGTGGGGCTGGATGGAGGTGATGTTGGTGTAGGGGTGGGGTTGGATGGGAGGTGATGTTGTTGTAGGGGGTGGGGTTGGACAGGATGTGCTGTTGGAGTAGGGGTGTGGTTGGACTGAGATGATGTTGGAGTAGAGGTGGGGTTGGACGGGAGGTGATGTTGGAGTAGGGGGTGTGGTTGGACGGGAGGTGCTGTTGGAGTAGAGGTGGAGTTGGACGGGAGGTGCTGTTGGAGTATTGGTTTGGTTGGACGTGAGGTGATGTTGGAGTCGGGGTTGGGTTGGACGGAGGTGATGTTGGACTAGGGGTGGGGCTGGACGGAGGTGCTGTTGGAGTAGGGGTGGAGTTGGATTGGAGGTGATGTTGGAGAAGGCGTGGATTTGGATGGCAGGTGAAGTTGGAGTTGGGGTGGGGTTGGACGGAGATGATGTTGGAGTAGAGGTGGGGTAGGACGGGAGGTGATGTTGGAGTCGGGGTGTGGTTGGACGGGAGATGATGTTGGAGTAGGGGGCGTGGTTAGACGGGAGGTGTTGTTGGAGTAGGGGTGAGGTTGAAATGGAGGTGTTATTGGAGTAGGGGACGGGGTGGGACGGGAGGTGTTGTTGGAGTTGGGATGTGGTTGGACGGGAGTTGATGTAGGAGTTGGGGTGTGGTTGGCCGGGAGGTGCTTTTGGAACTGGTGTGTGGTTGGACGGGAGGTGATGTTGGAGTCGTGGTGTGGTTGGACGGGAGGTCATGTTGGAGTTGGGGTGCGGCTGGACGTGAGGTGATGTTGGAGTAGGGGTTGGGTTGGACGGAGGTGATGTTGGACTAGGGGTGGGGCTGGACGGAGGTGCTGTTGGAGTAGGGGTGGGTTTGGATGGGAGGTGATGTTGTAGTAGGCGTGGATTTGGATGGCAGGTGAAGTTGGAGTTGGGGTGGGGTTGGACGGAGATGATGTTGGAGTAGAGGTGGGGTTGGACGGGAGGTGATGTTGGAGTCGGGGTGTGGTTGGACGGGAGATGATGTTGGAGTAGGGGGCGTGATTAGACGGGAGGTGTTGTTGGAGTAGGGGTGAGGTTGGAATGGAGGTGTTATTGGTGTAGGGGACGGGGTTGGACGGTAGGTGTTGTTGGAGTTGGGGTGTGGTTGGACGGGAGGTGATGTTGGAGTTGGGGTGTGGTTGGACGGGAGGTGCTTTTGGAGCTGGTGTGTGTTGGACGGGAGGTGATGTTGGAGTTGGGGTGGGGCTGGACGGAAGGTGATGTTGGATTAGGGGGTGTGGCTGGACAGGATGTGCTGTTGGAGTATGTGTGGGATTAGACGGGAGGAGCTGTTGGAGTAGTGGTGTGTTTGACAGGATGTTATGTTAGAGTAGGGCGTGGGGTTGGACAGGAGGTGATGTTGTTGTAGGGGGTGGTGTTGGACAGGATGTGCTGTTGGAGTAGGGGTGTGGTTGGACTTAGATGATGTTGGAGTAGAGGTGGGGTTGGATGGGAGGTGATGTTGGAGTAGGGGGTGTGGTTGGATGGGAGGTGCTGTTGGAGTAGAGGTGGAGTTGGACGGGAGGTGCTGTTGGAGTATTGGTTGGGTTGGACGTGAGGTGATGTTGGAGTAGGGGTTGGGTTGGACGGAGGTGATGTTGGACTAGGGGTGGGGCTGGACGGAGGTGCTGTTGGAGTAGGGGTGGGGTTGGATGGGAGGTGATGTTGGAGTAGGCGTGGATTTGGATGGCAGGTGAAGTTGGAGTTGGGGTGGGGTTGGACGGAGATGATGTTGGAGTAGAGGTGGGGTTGGACGGGAGGTGATGTTGGAGTCGGGGTGCGGTTGGACGGGAGATGATGTTGGAGTAGGGGGCGTGGTTAGACGGGAGGTGTTGTTGGAGTAGGGGTGAGGTTGAAATGGAGGTGTTATTGGAGTAGGGGACGAGGTTGGACGGGAGGTGTTGTTGGAGTTGGCGTGTGGTTGGACGGGAGGTGATGTTGGAGTTGGGGTGTGGTTGGACGGGAGGTAATGTTGGAGTTGGGATGTGGTTGGACGGGAGGTGATGTTGGAGTTGGGGTGTGGTTCGCCGGGAGGTGCTTTTGGAGCTTGTCTGTGGTTGGACGGGAGGTGATGTTGGAGTCGTGGTGTGGTTGGATGGGAGGTGATGTTGGAGTTGGGGTGCGGCTGGACGAGAGGTGATGTGGGAGTAGGGGTTGTGTTTGGACGGGATGTTATGTTAGAGTAGGGCGTGGGGTTGGACGGGAGGTGATGTTGGAGTAGGGGGTGGGGTTGGACGGCAGGTGCTGTTGGAGTAGGGGTGGAGTTGGACAGGAGGTGCTGTTGGAGTATTAGTTGGGTTGGACGTGAGGTGATGTTGGAGTAGGGGTTGGGTTGGATGGAGGTGATGTTGGAGTAGGGGTGGTGCTGGACGGAGGTGATGTTGGTTTAGGGGTGGGGTTGGACAGGAGGTGTTGTTGGAGTAGGGGTCTGGTTGGACGGAGGTGCTGTTGGAGTAGGGCGTGGGGTTGGACAGAGGTGCTGTTGGAGTAGGGTTGGGGTTGGATGGGAGGTGTTGTTGGAGTAGGGGTTGGGTTGGAATGGAGGTGTTATTGGATTAGGGGACGGGGTATAACGGGAGGTGATGTTGGAGTCAGGGTTTGGTTGGACAGTAGGTGATGTTGGAGTTGGGGTGTGGTTGGACGTGAGGTGATGTTGGAGTAGGGGTTGGGTTGGACGGGAGGTGTTGTTGGACTTGGGGTGTGGTTGGACAGGAGGTGATGTTGGAGTTGGGGTGGGGTTGGCCGGGAGGTGCTTTTGGAGCTGGGGTGTGGTTGGATGGGAGGTGATGTTGGAGTGGGGGTGTGGTTGGACGGGAGGTGATGTTGGAGTTGGGGTGTGGTTGGACGGGAGGTGATGTTGGAGTTGGGGTTGGGTTGGACGGGAGGTGCTTTTGGAGTTCGGGTGTGGTTGGACAGGAGCTGATGTTGGAGTTGGCGTGTGGTTGGACGGGAGGTAATGTTGGAATAGTGGTGGGCTTGGACGGGAGGATTTGTTGGAGTAGGGGGTGTGGTTGGGCAGGATGTGATGTTGGAGTTGGGGTGTGGTTGGACGGGATGTGATGTTGGAGTTGGGGTGTGGTTGGACAGGAGGTGATGTTGGAGTTGGCGTGTGGTTGGACGGGAGGTGATGTTGGAGTTGGGGTGTGGTTGGACGGGAGGTGATGTTGGAGTTGTGGTGTGGTTGGACGGGAGGTGCTTTTGGTGCTGGTGTGTGGGTGGACGGGAGGTGATGTTGGAGTTGGGGTGGGGCTGGACGGGATGTGCTGTTGGAGTATGTGTGGGATTAGTCGGGAGGAGCTGTTGGAGTAGGGGTGTGTTTGACGGGATGTTATGTTAGAGTAGGGCGTGGGGTTGGACGGGAGGTGATGTTGTTGTAGGGGGTGGGGTTGGACAGGATGTGCTGTTGGAGTAGGGGTGTGGTTGAACTGAGATGATGTTGGAGTAGAGGTGGGGTTGGACGGGAGGTGATGTTGGAGTAGGGGGTGTGGTTGGACGGGAGGTGCTGTTGGAGTAGAGGTGGAGTTGGACGGGAGGTGCTGTTGGAGTATTGGTTTGGTTGGTCGTGAGGTGACGTTGGAGTAGGGGTTGGTTTGGACGGAGGTGATGTTGGACTAGGGGTGGGGCTGGACGGAGGTGCTGTTGGAGTAGGGGTCAGGTTGGATTGGAGGTGATGTTGGAGTAGGCGTGGATTTGGATGGCAGGTGAAGTTGGAGTTGGGGTGGGGTTGGACGGAGATGATGTTGGAGTAGAGGTGGGGTTGGACGGGAGGTGATGTTGGAGTCGGGGTGCGGTTGGACGGGAGATGATGTTGGAGTAGGGGGCGTGGTTAGACGGGAGGTGTTGTTGGAGTAGGGGTGAGGTTGGAATGGAGGTGTTATTGGAGTAGGGGACGGGGTTGGACGGGAGGTGTTGTTGGAGTTGGGATGTGGTTGGACGGGAGTTGATGTTGGAGTTGGGGTGTGGTTGGCCGGGAGGTGCTTTTGGAGCTGGTGTGTGGTTGGACGGGAGGTGATGTTGGAGTCGTGGTGTGATTGGACGAGAGGTGATGTTGGAGTTGGGGTGCGGCTGGACGTGAGGTGATGTTGGAGTAGGGGTTGTGTTGGACGGAGGTGTTGTTGGACTTGGGGTGTGGTTGGACAGGAGGTGATGTTGGAGTTGGTGTGGGGTTGGCCGGGAGGTGCTTTTGGAGCTGCGGTGTGGTTGGATGGGAGGTGATGTTGTAGTGGGGGTGTGGTTGGACAGGAGGTGAAGATGGACTTGGGGTGTGTTTGGATGGGAGGTGCTGTTGGAGTTCGGGTGTGGTTGGACGGGAGGTGATGTTGGAGTGGGGGTGTGGTTGGACAGGAGGTGAAGGTGGACTTGGGGTGTGGTTGGATGGGAGGTGCTGTTGGAGTTGGGGTGGCGTTGGACAGAGGTGATGTTGGTGTTGGGGTGTGGTTGGACGGGAGGTGATGTTGGAGTTGGGGTGGGGTTGGACGGAGATGATGTTGGAGTAGAGGTGGGGTTGGACGGGAGATGATGTTGGAGTAGGGGGCGTGTTTAGACGGGAGGTGTTGTTGGAGTAGGGGTGAGGTTGGAATGGAGGTGTTATTGGAGTAGGGGACGGGGTTGGACGGGAGGTGTTGTTGGAGTTGGGATGTGGTTGGACGGGAGTTGATGTTGGAGTTGGGATGTGGTTGGCCGGGAGGTGCTTTTGGAGCTGGTGTGTGGTTGGACGGGAGGTGATGTTGGAGTCGTGGTGTGGTTGGACGAGAGGTGATGTTGGAGTTGGGGTGCGGCTGGACGTGAGGTGATGTTGGAGTAGGGGTTGGGTTGGACGGAGGTGTTGTTGGACTTGGGGTGTGGTTGGACAGGAGGTGATGTTGGAGTTGGTGTGGGGTTGGCCGGGAGGTGCTTTTGGAGCTGCGGTGTGGTTGGATGGGAGGTGATGTTGTAGTGGGGGTGTGGTTGGACAGGAGGTGAAGATGGACTTGGGGTGTGTTTGGATGGGAGGTGCTGTTGGAGTTCGGGTGTGGTTGGACGGGAGGTGATGTTGGAGTGGGGGTGTGGTTGGACAGGAGGTGAAGGTGGACTTGGGGTGTGGTTGGATGGGAGGTGCTGTTGGAGTTGGGGTGGCGTTGGACAGAGGTGATGTTGGAGTTGGGGTGTGGTTGGACGGGAGGTGATGTTGGAGTTGGGGTGGGGTTGGACGGAGATGATGTTGGAGTAGAGGTGGGGTTGGACGGGAGATGATGTTGGAGTAGGGGGCGTGGTTAGACGGGAGGTGTTGTTGGAGTAGGGGTGGGGTTGGAATGGAGGTGTTATTGGAGTAGGGGACTGGGTTGGATGGGAGGTGATGTTGGAGGAGGGGTTGGGTTGGACGGGAAGTGTTGTTGGACTTGGGGTGTGGTTGGACGGGAGCTGATGTTGGAGTTTGGTTGGGGTTGGCCGGGAGGTGCTTTTGGAGCTGGGGTGTGGTTGGATGGGAGGTGATGTTGGAGTTGGGTTGGGTTTGACCGGGAGGTGCTTTTGGAGCTGGGGTGTGGTTGGACTGGAGGTGATGTTGGAGTTGGGGTTGGGTTGGACGGAGATGATGTTTGTGTAGAGGTGTGGTTGGACGGGAGGTGATGTTGGATTAGGGGTTGGGTTGGAATGGAGGTGTTATTTGATTAGTGGACGGGTTGGACGGGAGGTGATGTTGGAGTTGGGGTGTGGTTGGATGGGAGGTGATGTTGGAGTAGGGGTTGGGTAAGACGGGAGGTGCTTTTGGAGTTGAGGTGTGGTTGGACGGGAGGTGTTGTTGGACTTGCGGTGTGGTTGGACGGGAGTTGATGTTGGAACTGGGGTGGCGTTGGACAGAGGTGATATTGGAGTAGACGGTGTGGTTGGACGGGAGGTGATGTTGGACTTGGGGTGTGGTTGGACGGGAGGTGATGTTGGAGTTGGGGTGTGGTTGGCCGGGAGGTGATGTTGGACTTGGGGTGTGGTTGGACAGGAGGTGATGTTGGAGTTGGGGTGTGGTTGGACGGGAGGTGCTTTTGGAGCTGGTGTGTGGTTGGACCGGAGGTGATGTTGGAGTTGAGGTGGGGATGGACGGGAGGTGATGTTCGAGTAGGGAGTGTGGTTGGACGGGATGTGCTGTTGAAGTATGTGTGGGATTAGACGGGAGGAGCTGTTGGAGGAGGGGGGTGTTTGACGGGATGTTATGTTAGAGTAGGGCGTGGGGTTGGACGGGAGGTGATGTTGTTGTAGGGGGTGGGGTTGGACAGGATGTGCTGTTGGAGTAGTGTTTTGTTTGGACTGAGATGATGTTGGAGTAGAGGTGGGGTTGGACGGGAGGTGATGTTGGAGTAGGGGGTCGGGTTGGACGGGAGGTGCTGTTGGAGTAGGGGTGGGGCTGGACGGAGGTGATGTTGGTTTAGGGGTGGGGTTGGACAGGAGGTGTTGTTGGAGTAGGGGTGTGGTTGGACGGAGGTGCTGTTGGAGTAGGGCGTGGGGTTGGACAGAGGTGCTGTTGGAGTAGGGGTGGGGTTGGATGGGAGGTGTTGTTGGAGTAGGGGTTGGGTTGGAATGGAGGTGTTATTGGATTAGGGGACGGGGTATAACGGGAGGTGATGTTGGAGTCAGGGTGTGGTTGGACGGTAGGTGATGTTGGAGTTGGGGTGTGGTTGGACGTGAGGTGATGTTGGAGTAGGGGTTGGGTTGGACGGGAGGTGTTGTTGGACTTGGGGTGTGGTTGGACAGGAGGTGATGTTGGAGTTGGGGTGGGGTTGGCCGGGAGGTGCTTTTGGAGCTGGGGTGTGGTTGGATGGGAGGTGATGTTGGAGTAGGGGTGTGGTTGGACAGGAGGTGAAGATGGACTTGGGGTGTGTTTGGATGGGAGGTGCTGTTGGAGTTCGGGTGTGGTTGGACGGGAGGTGATGTTGGAGTGGGGGTGTGGTTGGACAGGAGGTGAAGGTGGCCTTGGGGTGTGGTTGGATGGGAGGTGCTGCTGGAGTTGGGGTGGCGTTGGACAGAGGTGATGTTGGAGTTGGGGTGTGGTTGGACGGGAGGTGATGTTGGAGTTGGGGTGTGGTTGGACGGGAGGTGATGTTGGAGTTGGGGTTGGGTTGGACGGGAGGTGCTTTTGGAGTTGGGGTGTGGTTGCACAGGAGCTGATGTTGGAGTTGGCGTGTGATTGGACGGGAGGTGATGTTGGAGTAGGGGGTGTGGTTGGATGGGAGGTGCTGTTGGAGTAGAGGTGGAGTTGGACGGGAGGTGCTGTTGGAGTATTGGTTGGGTTGGACGTGAGGTGATGTTGGAGTAGGGGTTGGGTTGGACGGAGGTGATGTTGGACTAGGGGTGGGGCTGGACGGAGGTGCTGTTGGAGTAGGGGTGGGGTTGGATGGGAGGTGATGTTGGAGTAGGCGTGGATTTGGATGGCAGGTGAAGTTGGAGTTGGGGTGGGGTTGGACGGAGATGATGTTGGAGTAGAGGTGGGGTTGGACGGGAGGTGATGTTGGAGTCGGGGTGCGGTTGGACGGGAGATGATGTTGGAGTAGGGGGCGTGGTTAGACGGGAGGTGTTGTTGGAGTAGGGGTGAGGTTGAAATGGAGGTGTTATTGGAGTAGGGGACGAGGTTGGACGGGAGGTGTTGTTGGAGTTGGCGTGTGGTTGGACGGGAGGTGATGTTGGAGTTGGGGTGTGGTTGGACGGGAGGTAATGTTGGAGTTGGGATGTGGTTGGACGGGAGGTGATGTTGGAGTTGGGGTGTGGTTGGCCGGGAGGTGCTTTTGGAGCTTGTCTGTGGTTGGACGGGAGGTGATGTTGGAGTCGTGGTGTGGTTGGATGGGAGGTGATGTTGGAGTTGGGGTGCGGCTGGACGAGAGGTGATGTGGGAGTAGGGGTTGTGTTTGGACGGGATGTTATGTTAGAGTAGGGCGTGGGGTTGGACGGGAGGTGATGTTGGAGTAGGGGGTGGGGTTGGACGGGAGGTGCTGTTGGAGTAGAGGTGGAGTTGGACAGGAGGTGCTGTTGGAGTATTAGTTGGGTTGGACGTGAGGTGATGTTGGAGTAGGGGTTGGGTTGGATGGAGGTGATGTTGGAGTAGGGGTGGTGCTGGACGGAGGTGATGTTGGTTTAGGGGTGGGGTTGGACAGGAGGTGTTGTTGGAGTAGGGGTCTGGTTGGACGGAGGTGCTGTTGGAGTAGGGCGTGGGGTTGGACAGAGGTGCTGTTGGAGTAGGGTTGGGGTTGGATGGGAGGTGTTGTTGGAGTAGGGGTTGGGTTGGAATGGAGGTGTTATTGGATTAGGGGACGGGGTATAACGGGAGGTGATGTTGGAGTCAGGGTTTGGTTGGACAGTAGGTGATGTTGGAGTTGGGGTGTGGTTGGACGTGAGGTGATGTTGGAGTAGGGGTTGGGTTGGACGGGAGGTGTTGTTGGACTTGGGGTGTGGTTGGACAGGAGGTGATGTTGGAGTTGGGGTGGGGTTGGCCGGGAGGTGCTTTTGGAGCTGGGGTGTGGTTGGATGGGAGGTGATGTTGGAGTGGGGGTGTGGTTGGACGGGAGGTGATGTTGGAGTTGGGGTGTGGTTGGACGGGAGGTGATGTTGGAGTTGGGGTTGGGTTGGACGGGAGGTGCTTTTGGAGTTCGGGTGTGGTTGGACAGGAGCTGATGTTGGAGTTGGCGTGTGGTTGGACGGGAGGTAATGTTGGAATAGTGGTGGGCTTGGACGGGAGGATTTGTTGGAGTAGGGGGTGTGGTTGGGCAGGATGTGATGTTGGAGTTGGGGTGTGGTTGGACGGGATGTGATGTTGGAGTTGGGGTGTGGTTGGACAGGAGGTGATGTTGGAGTTGGCGTGTGGTTGGACGGGAGGTGATGTTGGAGTTGGGGTGTGGTTGGACGGGAGGTGATGTTGGAGTTGTGGTGTGGTTGGACGGGAGGTGCTTTTGGAGCTGGTGTGTGGGTGGACGGGAGGTGATGTTGGAGTTGGGGTGGGGCTGGACGGGATGTGCTGTTGGAGTATGTGTGGGATTAGTCGGGAGGAGCTGTTGGAGTAGGGGTGTGTTTGACGGGATGTTATGTTAGAGTAGGGCGTGGGGTTGGACGGGAGGTGATGTTGTTGTAGGGGGTGGGGTTGGACAGGATGTGCTGTTGGAGTAGGGGTGTGGTTGGACTGAGATGATGTTGGAGTAGAGGTGGGGTTGGACGGGAGGTGATGTTGGAGTAGGGGGTGTGGTTGGACGGGAGGTGCTGTTGGAGTAGAGGTGGAGTTGGACGGGAGGTGCTGTTGGAGTATTGGTTTGGTTGGTCGTGAGGTGACGTTGGAGTAGGGGTTGGTTTGGACGGAGGTGATGTTGGACTAGGGGTGGGGCTGGACGGAGGTGCTGTTGGAGTAGGGGTCAGGTTGGATTGGAGGTGATGTTGGAGTAGGCGTGGATTTGGATGGCAGGTGAAGTTGGAGTTGGGGTGGGGTTGGACGGAGATGATGTTGGAGTAGAGGTGGGGTTGGACGGGAGGTGATGTTGGAGTCGGGGTGCGGTTGGACGGGAGATGATGTTGGAGTAGGGGGCGTGGTTAGACGGGAGGTGTTGTTGGAGTAGGGGTGAGGTTGGAATGGAGGTGTTATTGGAGTAGGGGACGGGGTTGGACGGGAGGTGTTGTTGGAGTTGGGATGTGGTTGGACGGGAGTTGATGTTGGAGTTGGGGTGTGGTTGGCCGGGAGGTGCTTTTGGAGCTGGTGTGTGGTTGGACGGGAGGTGATGTTGGAGTCGTGGTGTGATTGGACGAGAGGTGATGTTGGAGTTGGGGTGCGGCTGGACGTGAGGTGATGTTGGAGTAGGGGTTGTGTTGGACGGAGGTGTTGTTGGACTTGGGGTGTGGTTGGACAGGAGGTGATGTTGGAGTTGGTGTGGGGTTGGCCGGGAGGTGCTTTTGGAGCTGCGGTGTGGTTGGATGGGAGGTGATGTTGTAGTGGGGGTGTGGTTGGACAGGAGGTGAAGATGGACTTGGGGTGTGTTTGGATGGGAGGTGCTGTTGGAGTTCGGGTGTGGTTGGACGGGAGGTGATGTTGGAGTGGGGGTGTGGTTGGACAGGAGGTGAAGGTGGACTTGGGGTGTGGTTGGATGGGAGGTGCTGTTGGAGTTGGGGTGGCGTTGGACAGAGGTGATGTTGGAGTTGGGGTGTGGTTGGACGGGAGGTGATGTTGGAGTTGGGGTGGGGTTGGACGGAGATGATGTTGGAGTAGAGGTGGGGTTGGACGGGAGATGATGTTGGAGTAGGGGGCGTGTTTAGACGGGAGGTGTTGTTGGAGTAGGGGTGAGGTTGGAATGGAGGTGTTATTGGAGTAGGGGACGGGGTTGGACGGGAGGTGTTGTTGGAGTTGGGATGTGGTTGGACGGGAGTTGATGTTGGAGTTGGGATGTGGTTGGCCGGGAGGTGCTTTTGGAGCTGGTGTGTGGTTGGACGGGAGGTGATGTTGGAGTCGTGGTGTGGTTGGACGAGAGGTGATGTTGGAGTTGGGGTGCGGCTGGACGTGAGGTGATGTTGGAGTAGGGGTTGGGTTGGACGGAGGTGTTGTTGGACTTGGGGTGTGGTTGGACAGGAGGTGATGTTGGAGTTGGTGTGGGGTTGGCCGGGAGGTGCTTTTGGAGCTGCGGTGTGGTTGGATGGGAGGTGATGTTGTAGTGGGGGTGTGGTTGGACAGGAGGTGAAGATGGACTTGGGGTGTGTTTGGATGGGAGGTGCTGTTGGAGTTCGGGTGTGGTTGGACGGGAGGTGATGTTGGAGTGGGGGTGTGGTTGGACAGGAGGTGAAGGTGGACTTGGGGTGTGGTTGGATGGGAGGTGCTGTTGGAGTTGGGGTGGCGTTGGACAGAGGTGATGTTGGAGTTGGGGTGTGGTTGGACGGGAGGTGATGTTGGAGTTGGGGTGGGGTTGGACGGAGATGATGTTGGAGTAGAGGTGGGGTTGGACGGGAGATGATGTTGGAGTAGGGGGCGTGGTTAGACGGGAGGTGTTGTTGGAGTAGGGGTGGGGTTGGAATGGAGGTGTTATTGGAGTAGGGGACGGGGTTGGATGGGAGGTGATGTTGGAGGAGGGGTTGGGTTGGACGGGAAGTGTTGTTGGACTTGGGGTGTGGTTGGACGGGAGCTGATGTTGGAGTTTGGTTGGGGTTGGCCGGGAGGTGCTTTTGGAGCTGGGGTGTGGTTGGATGGGAGGTGATGTTGGAGTTGGGTTGGGTTTGACCGGGAGGTGCTTTTGGAGCTGGGGTGTGGTTGGACTGGAGGTGATGTTGGAGTTGGGGTTGGGTTGGACGGAGATGATGTTTGTGTAGAGGTGTGGTTGGACGGGAGGTGATGTTGGATTAGGGGACGGGTTGGACGGGAGGTGATGTTGGAGTTGGGGTGTGGTTGGATGGGAGGTGATGTTGGAGTAGGGGTTGGGTAAGACGGGAGGTGCTTTTGGAGTTGAGGTGTGGTTGGACGGGAGGTGTTGTTGGACTTGCGGTGTGGTTGGACGGGAGTTGATGTTGGAACTGGGGTGGCGTTGGACAGAGGTGATATTGGAGTAGACGGTGTGGTTGGACGGGAGGTGATGTTGGACTTGGGGTGTGGTTGGACGGGAGGTGATGTTGGAGTTGGGGTGTGGTTGGCCGGGAGGTGATGTTGGACTTGGGGTGTGGTTGGACAGGAGGTGATGTTGGAGTTGGGGTGTGGTTGGACGGGAGGTGCTTTTGGAGCTGGTGTGTGGTTGGACCGGAGGTGATGTTGGAGTTGAGGTGGGGATGGACGGGAGGTGATGTTGGAGTAGGGAGTGTGGTTGGACGGGATGTGCTGTTGAAGTATGTGTGGGATTAGACGGGAGGAGCTGTTGGAGGAGGGGGGTGTTTGACGGGATGTTATGTTAGAGTAGGGCGTGGGGTTGGACGGGAGGTGATGTTGTTGTAGGGGGTGGGGTTGGACAGGATGTGCTGTTGGAGTAGTGTTTTGGTTGGACTGAGATGATGTTGGAGTAGAGGTGGGGTTGGACGGGAGGTGATGTTGGAGTAGGGGGTCGGGTTGGACGGGAGGTGCTGTTGGAGTAGGGGTGGGGCTGGACGGAGGTGATGTTGGTTTAGGGGTGGGGTTGGACAGGAGGTGTTGTTGGAGTAGGGGTGTGGTTGGACGGAGGTGCTGTTGGAGTAGGGCGTGGGGTTGGACAGAGGTGCTGTTGGAGTAGGGGTGGGGTTGGATGGGAGGTGTTGTTGGAGTAGGGGTTGGGTTGGAATGGAGGTGTTATTGGATTAGGGGACGGGGTATAACGGGAGGTGATGTTGGAGTCAGGGTGTGGTTGGACGGTAGGTGATGTTGGAGTTGGGGTGTGGTTGGACGTGAGGTGATGTTGGAGTAGGGGTTGGGTTGGACGGGAGGTGTTGTTGGACTTGGGGTGTGGTTGGACAGGAGGTGATGTTGGAGTTGGGGTGGGGTTGGCCGGGAGGTGCTTTTGGAGCTGGGGTGTGGTTGGATGGGAGGTGATGTTGGAGTAGGGGTGTGGTTGGACAGGAGGTGAAGATGGACTTGGGGTGTGTTTGGATGGGAGGTGCTGTTGGAGTTCGGGTGTGGTTGGACGGGAGGTGATGTTGGAGTGGGGGTGTGGTTGGACAGGAGGTGAAGGTGGACTTGGGGTGTGGTTGGATGGGAGGTGCTGTTGGAGTTCGGGTTGGGTTGGACGGGAGGTGCTTTTGGAGTTGGGGTGTGGTTGGACAGGAGCTGATGTTGGAGTTGGCGTGTGATTGGACGGGAGGTGATGTTGGAATAGTGGTGGGGTTGGACGGGAGGTGTTGTTGGAGTAGGGGGTATAGTTGGGCAGGTTGTGATGTTGGAGTTGGGGTGTGGTTGGACGGGATGTGATATTGGAGTTGGGGTGTGGTTGGACAGGAGGTGATGTTGGAGTTGGCGTGTGGTTGGACGGAAGGTGATGTTGGAGTTGGGGTGTGGTTGGACGGGAGGTGATGTTGGAATAATGGTTGGGTTGGACTGGAGGTGTTGTTGGAGTAGGGGGTGTGGTTTAACGGATTTGATGTTGGAGTACGGGTGCGGTTGGACGGGAGGTGTTTTTGGAGTAGGGAGTGGGGATGGATGGAGG
Organism: Hemitrygon akajei; assembly: GCF_048418815.1. Taxonomy (NCBI): domain Eukaryota; kingdom Metazoa; phylum Chordata; class Chondrichthyes; order Myliobatiformes; family Dasyatidae; genus Hemitrygon; species Hemitrygon akajei. Next base: position 83,669,100 of record NC_133134.1, read on the forward strand.
TGATGTTGAATTCGGGGTGGGGCTGGACGGGAGGTGTTGTTGGAATAGGGGTGGGGTTGGACGGGATGTGTTGTTGGAGTAGGGCTGGGGTTGGACGGATGTGTTGTTGGAGTAGTGGTGGGGTTGGACGGAGGTGATGTTGGAGTAGGGGTGGTGTTGGACTGGAGGTGTTGTTGGAGTAGGGGGTGGTGATGGATGGAGGTGATGTTGAATTCGGGGTGGGGCTGGACGGGAGGTGTTGTTGGAATTGGGCTGGGGTTGGACGGGTGGTGTTGTTGGAGTAGGGCTGGGGTTGGACGGATGTGTTGTTGGAGTAGGGGTGGGGTTGGACGGAGGTGCTGTTGGAGTAGGGGTGGGGTTGGATTGTAGGTGATGTTGGAGTAGGCGTGGATTTGGATGGCAGGTGAAGTTGGAGTTGGGGTGGGGTTGGACGGAGATGATGTTGGAGTAGAGGTGGGGTTGGACGGGAGGTGATGTTGGAGTCGGGGTGTGGTTGGACGGGAGATGATGTTGGAGTAGGGGGCGTGGTTAGACGGGAGGTGTTGTTGGAGTAGGGGTGAGGTTGGAATGGAGGTGTTATTGGAGTAGGGGACGGGGTTGGACGGGAGGTGTTGTTGGAGTTGGGATGTGGTTGGACGGGAGTTGATGTTGGAGTTGGGGTGTGGTTGGTCGGGAGGTGCTTTTGGAGCTGGTGTGTGGTTGGACGGGAGGTGATGTTGGAGTCGTGGTGTGGTTGGACGGGAGGTGATGTTGGAGTTGGGGTGTGGCTGGACGTGAGGTGATGTTGGAGTAGGGGTTGGGTTGGACGGAGGTGATGTTGGACTAGGGGTGGGGCTGGACGGAGGTGCTGTTGGAGTAGGGGTGGGGTTGGATGGGAGGTGATGTTGTAGTAGGCGTGGATTTGGATGGCAGGTGAAGTTGGAGTTGGGGTGGGGTTGGACGGAGATGATGTTGGATTAGAGGTGGGGTTGGACGGGAGGTGATGTTGGAGTCGGGGTGTGGTTGGACGGGAGATGATGTTGGAGTAGGGGGCGTGGTTAGACGGGAGGTGTTGTTGGAGTAGGGGTGAGGTTGGAATGGAGGTGTTATTGGTGTAGGGGACGGGGTTGGACGGGAGGTGTTGTTGGAGTTGGGGTGTGGTTGGACGGGAGGTGATGTTGGAGTTGGGGTGTGGTTGGACGGGAGGTGCTTTTGGAGCTGGTGTGTGGTTGGACGGGAGGTGATGTTGGAGTTGGGGTGGGGCTGGACGGAAGGTGATGTTGGAGTAGGAGGTGTGGCTGGACGGGATGTGCTGTTGGAGTATGTGTGGGATTAGTCGGGAGGAGCTGTTGGAGTAGGGGTGTGTTTGACAGGATGTTATGTTAGAGTAGGGCGTGGGGTTGGACGGGAGGTGATGTTGTTGTAGGGGGTGGTGTTGGACAGGATGTGCTGTTGGAGTAGGGGTGTGGTTGGACTTAGATGATGTTGGAGTAGAGGTGGGGTTGGACGGGAGGTGATGTTGGAGTAGGGGGTGTGGTTGGACGGGAGGTGCTGTTGGAGTAGAGGTGGAGTTGGACGGGAGGTGCTGTTGGAGTATTGGTTGGGTTGGACGTGAGGTGATGTTGGAGTAGGGGTTGGGTTGGACGGAGGTGATGTTGGACTAGGGGTTGGGCTGGATGGAGGTGATGTTGGTGTAGGGGTGGGGTTGGATGGGAGGTGATGTTGTTGTAGGGGGTGGGGTTGGACAGAATGTGCTGTTGGAGTAGGGGTGTGGTTGGACTGAGATGATGTTGGAGTAGAGGTGGGGTTGGACGGGAGGTGATGTTGGAGTAGGGGGTGTGGTTGGACGGGAGGTGCTGTTGGAGTATTGGTTGGGTTGGACGTGAGGTGATGTTGGAGTGGGGTTGGGTTGGACGGAGGTGATGTTGGACTAGGGGTGGGGCTGGACGGAGGTGCTGTTGGAGTAGGGGTGGGGTTGGATGGTAGTTGATGTTGGAGTAGGCGTGGATTTGGATGGCAGGTGAAGTTGGAGTTGGGGTGGGGTTGGACGGAGATGATGTTGGAGTAGAGGTGGGGTTGGACGGGAGGTGATGTTGGAGTCGGGGTGCGGTTGGACGGGAGATGATGTTGGAGTAGGGGGCGTGGTTAGACGGGAGGTGTTGTTGTAGTAGGGGTGAGGTTGAAATGGAGGTGTTATTGGAGTAGGGGACGGGGTTGGACGGGAGGTGTTGTTGGAGTTGGCGTGTGGTTGGACGGGAGGTGATGTTGGAGTTGGGGTGTGGTTGGACGGGAGGTAATGTTGGAGTTGGGATGTGGTTGGACGGGAGGTGATGTTGGAGTTGGGGTGTGGTTGGCCGGGAGGTGCTTTTGGAGCTGGTCTGTGGTTGGACGGGAGGTGATGTTGGAGTCGTGGTGTGGTTGGATAGGAGGTGATGTTGGAGTTGGGGTGCGGCTGGACGAGAGGTGATGTGGGAGTAGGGGTTGTGTTTGGACGGGATGTTATGTTAGAGTAGGGCGTGGGGTTGGACGGGAGCTGATGTTGGAGTAGGGGTGGAGTTGGACAGGAGGTGCTGTTGGAGTATTAGTTGGGTTGGACGTTAGGTGATGTTGGAGTAGGGGTTGGGTTGGATGGAGGTGATGTTGGAGTAGGGGTGGTGCTGGACGGAGGTGATATTGGTTTAGGGGTGGGGTTGGACAGGAGGTGTTGTTGGAGTAGGGGTGTGGTTGGACGGATGTGCTGTTGGAGTAGGGCGTGGGGTTGGACAGAGGTGCTGTTGGAGTAGGGGTGGGGTTGGATGGGAGGTGTTGTTGGAGTAGGGGTTGGGTTGGAATGGAGGTGTTATTGGATTAGGGGACGGGGTATAACGGGAGGTGATGTTGGAGTCAGGGTTTGGTTGGACGGTAGGTGATGTTGGAGTTGGGGTGTGGTTGGACGTGAGGTGATGTTGGAGTAGGGGTTGGGTTGGACGGGAGGTGTTGTTGGACTTGGTGTGTGGTTGGACAGGAGGTGATGTTGGAGTTGGGGTGCGGTTGGCCGGGAGGTGCTTTTGGAGCTGGGGTGTGGTTGGATGGGAGGTGATGTTGGAGTGGGGGTGTGGTTGGACAGGAGGTGAAGATGGACTTGGGGTGTGTTTGGATGGGAGGTGCTGTTGGAGTTCGTGTGTGGTTGGACGGGAGGTGATGTTGGAGTGGGGGTGTGGTTGGACGGGAGGTGATGTTGGAGTTGGGGTGTGGTTGGACGGGAGGTGATGTTGGAGTTGGGGTTGGGTTGGACGGGAGGTGCTTTTGGCGTTGGGGTGTGGTTGGACAGGAGCTGATGTTGGAGTTGGCGTGTGGTTGGACGGGAGGTGATGTTGGAATAGTGGTGGGCTTGGACGGGAGGTGTTGTTGGAGTAGGGGGTGTGGTTGGGCAGGATGTGATGTTGGAGTTGGGGTGTGGTTGGACGGGATGTGATGTTGGAGTTGGGGTGTGGTTGGACAGGAGGTGATGTTGGAGTTGGCGTGTGGTTGGACGGGAGGTGATGTTGGAGTTGGGGTGTGGTTGGACGGGAGGTGATGTTGGAGTTGTGGTGTGGTTGGATGGGAGGTGCTTTTGGAGCTGGTGTGTGGTTGGACGGGAGGTGATGTTGGAGTTGGGGTGGGGCTGGACGGGATGTGCTGTTGGAGTATGTGTGGGATTAGTCGGGAGGAGCTGTTGGAGTAGGGGTGTGTTTGACGGGATGTTATGTTAGAGTAGGGCGTGGGGTTGGACGGGAGGTGATGTTGTTGTAGGGGGTGGATTTGGACAGGATGTGCTGTTGGTGTAGGGGTGTGGTTGGACTGAGATGATGTTGGAGTAGAGGTGCGGTTGGACGGGAGGTGCTGTTGGAGTATTGGTTGGGTTGGACGTGAGGTGATGTTGGAGTAGGGGTTGGTTTGGACGGAGGTGATGTTGGTCTAGGGGTGGGGCTGGATGGAGGTGATGTTGGTGTAGGGGTGGGGTTGGATGGGAGGTGATGTTGTTGTAGGGGGTGGGGTTGGACAGGATGTGCTGTTGGAGTAGGGGTGTGGTTGGACTGAGATGATGTTGGAGTAGAGGTGGAGTTGGACGGGAGGTGCTGTTGGAGTATTGGTTTGGTTGGACGTGAGGTGACGTTGGAGTAGGGGTTGGTTTGGACGGAGGTGATGTTGGACTAGGGGTGGGGCTGGACGGAGGTGCTGTTGGAGTAGGGGTCGGGTTGGATTGGAGGTGATGTTGGAGTAGGCGTGGATTTGGATGGCAGGTGAAGTTGGAGTTGGGGTGGGGTTGGACGGAGATGATGTTGGAGTAGAGGTGGGTTTGGACGGGAGGTGATGTTGGAGTCGGGGTGTGGTTGGACGGGAGATGATGTTGGAGTAGGGGGCGTGGTTAGACGGGAGGTGTTGTTGGAGTAGGGGTGAGGTTGGAATGGAGGTGTTATTGGAGTAGGGGACTGGGTTGGACGGGAGGTGTTGTTGGAGTTGGGATGTGGTTGGACGGGAGTTGATGTTGGAGTTGGGGTGTGGTTGGCCGGGAGGTGCTTTTGGAGCTGGTGTGTGGTTGGACGGGAGGTGATGTTGGAGTCGTGGTGTGGTTGGACGGGAGGTGATGTTGGAGTTGGGGTACGGCTGGACGTGAGGTGATGTTGGACTAGGGGTTGGGTTGGACAGAGGTGTTGTTGGACTTGGGGTGTGGTTGGACAGGAGGTGATGTTGGAGTTGGTGTGGGGTTGGCCGGGAGGTGCTTTTGGAGCTGCGGTGTGGTTGGATGGGAGGTGATGTTGTAGTGGGGGTGTGGTTGGACAGGAGGTGAAGATGGACTTGGGGTGTGTTTGGATGGGAGGTGCTGTTGGAGTTCGGGTGTGGTTGGACGGGAGGTGATGTTGGAGTGGGGGTGTGGTTGGACAGGAGGTGAAGGTGGACTTGGGGTGTGGTTGGATGGGAGGTGCTGTTCGAGTTGGGGTGGCGTTGGACAGAGGTGATGTTGGAGTTGGGGTGTGGTTGGACGGGAGGTGATGTTGGAGTTGGGGTGGGGTTGGACGGAGATGATGTTGGAGTAGAGGTGGGGTTGGACGGGAGATGATGTTGGAGTAGGGGGCGTGGTTAGACGGGAGGTGTTGTTGGAGTAGGGGTGGGGTTGGAATGGAGGTGTTATTGGAGTAGGGGACGGGGTTGGATGGGAGGTGATGTTGGAGGAGGAGTTGGGTTGGACGGGAAGTGTTGTTGGACTTGGGGTGTGGTTGGACGGGAGCTGATGTTGGAGTTTCGTTGGGGTTGGCCGGGAGGTGCTTTTGGAGCTGGGGTGTGGTTGGACGGGAGGTGATGTTGGAGTTGGGTTGGGGTTGGCCGGGAGGTGCTTTTGGAGCTGGGGTGTGGTTGGACTGGAGGTGATGTTGGAGTTGGGGTTGGGTTGGACGGAGATGATGTTTGTGTAGAGGTGTGGTTGGACGGGAGGTGATGTTGGATTAGGGGTTGGGTTGGAATGGAGGTGTTATTTGATTAGGGGACGGGTTGGACGGGAGGTGATGTTGGAGTTGGGGTGTGGTTGGATGGGAGGTGATGTTGGAGTAGGGGTTGGGTAAGACGGGAGGTGCTTTTGGAGTTGAGGTGTGGTTGGACGGGAGGTGTTGTTGGACTTGCGGTGTGGTTGGACGGGAGTTGATGTTGGAACTGGGGTGGCGTTGGACAGAGGTGATATTGGAGTAGACGGTGTGGTTGGACGGGAGGTGATGTTGGACTTGGGGTGTGGTTGGACGGGAGGTGATGTTGGAGTTGGGGTGTGGTTGGCCGGGAGGTGATGTTGCACTTGGGGTGTGGTTGGACAGGAGGTGATGTTAGAGTTGGGGTGTGGTTGGACGGGAGGTGCTTTTGGAGCTGGTGTGTGGTTGGACGGGAGGTGATGTTGGAGTTGAGGTGGGGATTGACGGGAGGTGATGTTGGAGTAGGGGGTGTGGTTGGACGGGATGTGCTGTTGAAGTATGTGTGGGATTAGACGGGAGGAGCTGTTGGAGGAGGGGGCTGTTTGACGGGATGTTATGTTAGAGTAGGGCGTGGGGTTGGACGGGAGGTGATGTTGTTGTAGGGGGTGGGGTTGGACAGGATGTGCTGTTGGAGTAGTGTTGTGGTTGGACTGAGATGATGTTGGAGTAGAGGTGGGGTTGGACAGGAGGTGATGTTGGAGTAGGGGGTCGGGTTGGACGGGAGGTGCTGTTGGAGTAGGGGTGGAGTTGGACAGGAGGTGCTGTTGGAGTATTAGTTGGGTTGGACGTGAGGTGATGTTGGAGTAGGGGTTGGGTTGGATGGAGGTGATGTTGGAGTAGGGGTGGGGCTGGACGGAGGTGATGTTGGTTTAGGGGTGGGGTTGGACAGGAGGTGTTGTTGGAGTAGGGGTGTGGTTGGACGGAGGTGCCTTTGGAGTAGGGCGTGGGGTTGGACAGAGGTGCTGTTGGAGTAGGGGTGGGGTTGGATGGGAGGTGTTGTTGGAGTAGGGGTTGGGTTGGAATGGAGGTGTTATTGGATTAGGGGACGGGGTATAACGGGAGGTGATGTTGGAGTCAGGGTGTGGTTGGACGGTAGGTGATGTTGGAGTTGGGGTGTGGTTGGACGTGAGGTGATGTTGGAGTAGGGGTTGGGTTGGACGGGAGGTGTTGTTGGACTTGGTGTGTGGTTGGACAGGAGGTGATGTTGGAGTTGGGGTGCGGCTGGACGAGAGGTGATGTGGGAGTAGGGGTTGTGTTTGGACGGGATGTTATGTTAGAGTAGGGCGTGGGGTTGGACGGGAGCTGATGTTGGAGTAGGGGTGGAGTTGGACAGGAGGTGCTGTTGGAGTATTAGTTGGGTTGGACGTTAGGTGATGTTGGAGTAGGGGTTGGGTTGGATGGAGGTGATGTTGGAGTAGGGGTGGTGCTGGACGGAGGTGATATTGGTTTAGGGGTGGGGTTGGACAGGAGGTGTTGTTGGAGTAGGGGTGTGGTTGGACGGATGTGCTGTTGGAGTAGGGCGTGGGGTTGGACAGAGGTGCTGTTGGAGTAGGGGTGGGGTTGGATGGGAGGTGTTGTTGGAGTAGGGGTTGGGTTGGAATGGAGGTGTTATTGGATTAGGGGACGGGGTATAACGGGAGGTGATGTTGGAGTCAGGGTTTGGTTGGACGGTAGGTGATGTTGGAGTTGGGGTGTGGTTGGACGTGAGGTGATGTTGGAGTAGGGGTTGGGTTGGACGGGAGGTGTTGTTGGACTTGGTGTGTGGTTGGACAGGAGGTGATGTTGGAGTTGGGGTGCGGTTGGCCGGGAGGTGCTTTTGGAGCTGGGGTGTGGTTGGATGGGAGGTGATGTTGGAGTGGGGGTGTGGTTGGACAGGAGGTGAAGATGGACTTGGGGTGTGTTTGGATGGGAGGTGCTGTTGGAGTTCGTGTGTGGTTGGACGGGAGGTGATGTTGGAGTGGGGGTGTGGTTGGACGGGAGGTGATGTTGGAGTTGGGGTGTGGTTGGACGGGAGGTGATGTTGGAGTTGGGGTTGGGTTGGACGGGAGGTGCTTTTGGCGTTGGGGTGTGGTTGGACAGGAGCTGATGTTGGAGTTGGCGTGTGGTTGGACGGGAGGTGATGTTGGAATAGTGGTGGGCTTGGACGGGAGGTGTTGTTGGAGTAGGGGGTGTGGTTGGGCAGGATGTGATGTTGGAGTTGGGGTGTGGTTGGACGGGATGTGATGTTGGAGTTGGGGTGTGGTTGGACAGGAGGTGATGTTGGAGTTGGCGTGTGGTTGGACGGGAGGTGATGTTGGAGTTGGGGTGTGGTTGGACGGGAGGTGATGTTGGAGTTGTGGTGTGGTTGGATGGGAGGTGCTTTTGGAGCTGGTGTGTGGTTGGACGGGAGGTGATGTTGGAGTTGGGGTGGGGCTGGACGGGATGTGCTGTTGGAGTATGTGTGGGATTAGTCGGGAGGAGCTGTTGGAGTAGGGGTGTGTTTGACGGGATGTTATGTTAGAGTAGGGCGTGGGGTTGGACGGGAGGTGATGTTGTTGTAGGGGGTGGATTTGGACAGGATGTGCTGTTGGTGTAGGGGTGTGGTTGGACTGAGATGATGTTGGAGTAGAGGTGCGGTTGGACGGGAGGTGCTGTTGGAGTATTGGTTGGGTTGGACGTGAGGTGATGTTGGAGTAGGGGTTGGTTTGGACGGAGGTGATGTTGGTCTAGGGGTGGGGCTGGATGGAGGTGATGTTGGTGTAGGGGTGGGGTTGGATGGGAGGTGATGTTGTTGTAGGGGGTGGGGTTGGACAGGATGTGCTGTTGGAGTAGGGGTGTGGTTGGACTGAGATGATGTTGGAGTAGAGGTGGAGTTGGACGGGAGGTGCTGTTGGAGTATTGGTTTGGTTGGACGTGAGGTGACGTTGGAGTAGGGGTTGGTTTGGACGGAGGTGATGTTGGACTAGGGGTGGGGCTGGACGGAGGTGCTGTTGGAGTAGGGGTCGGGTTGGATTGGAGGTGATGTTGGAGTAGGCGTGGATTTGGATGGCAGGTGAAGTTGGAGTTGGGGTGGGGTTGGACGGAGATGATGTTGGAGTAGAGGTGGGTTTGGACGGGAGGTGATGTTGGAGTCGGGGTGTGGTTGGACGGGAGATGATGTTGGAGTAGGGGGCGTGGTTAGACGGGAGGTGTTGTTGGAGTAGGGGTGAGGTTGGAATGGAGGTGTTATTGGAGTAGGGGACTGGGTTGGACGGGAGGTGTTGTTGGAGTTGGGATGTGGTTGGACGGGAGTTGATGTTGGAGTTGGGGTGTGGTTGGCCGGGAGGTGCTTTTGGAGCTGGTGTGTGGTTGGACGGGAGGTGATGTTGGAGTCGTGGTGTGGTTGGACGGGAGGTGATGTTGGAGTTGGGGTACGGCTGGACGTGAGGTGATGTTGGACTAGGGGTTGGGTTGGACAGAGGTGTTGTTGGACTTGGGGTGTGGTTGGACAGGAGGTGATGTTGGAGTTGGTGTGGGGTTGGCCGGGAGGTGCTTTTGGAGCTGCGGTGTGGTTGGATGGGAGGTGATGTTGTAGTGGGGGTGTGGTTGGACAGGAGGTGAAGATGGACTTGGGGTGTGTTTGGATGGGAGGTGCTGTTGGAGTTCGGGTGTGGTTGGACGGGAGGTGATGTTGGAGTGGGGGTGTGGTTGGACAGGAGGTGAAGGTGGACTTGGGGTGTGGTTGGATGGGAGGTGCTGTTCGAGTTGGGGTGGCGTTGGACAGAGGTGATGTTGGAGTTGGGGTGTGGTTGGACGGGAGGTGATGTTGGAGTTGGGGTGGGGTTGGACGGAGATGATGTTGGAGTAGAGGTGGGGTTGGACGGGAGATGATGTTGGAGTAGGGGGCGTGGTTAGACGGGAGGTGTTGTTGGAGTAGGGGTGGGGTTGGAATGGAGGTGTTATTGGAGTAGGGGACGGGGTTGGATGGGAGGTGATGTTGGAGGAGGAGTTGGGTTGGACGGGAAGTGTTGTTGGACTTGGGGTGTGGTTGGACGGGAGCTGATGTTGGAGTTTCGTTGGGGTTGGCCGGGAGGTGCTTTTGGAGCTGGGGTGTGGTTGGACGGGAGGTGATGTTGGAGTTGGGTTGGGGTTGGCCGGGAGGTGCTTTTGGAGCTGGGGTGTGGTTGGACTGGAGGTGATGTTGGAGTTGGGGTTGGGTTGGACGGAGATGATGTTTGTGTAGAGGTGTGGTTGGACGGGAGGTGATGTTGGATTAGGGGTTGGGTTGGAATGGAGGTGTTATTTGATTAGGGGACGGGTTGGACGGGAGGTGATGTTGGAGTTGGGGTGTGGTTGGATGGGAGGTGATGTTGGAGTAGGGGTTGGGTAAGACGGGAGGTGCTTTTGGAGTTGAGGTGTGGTTGGACGGGAGGTGTTGTTGGACTTGCGGTGTGGTTGGACGGGAGTTGATGTTGGAACTGGGGTGGCGTTGGACAGAGGTGATATTGGAGTAGACGGTGTGGTTGGACGGGAGGTGATGTTGGACTTGGGGTGTGGTTGGACGGGAGGTGATGTTGGAGTTGGGGTGTGGTTGGCCGGGAGGTGATGTTGCACTTGGGGTGTGGTTGGACAGGAGGTGATGTTAGAGTTGGGGTGTGGTTGGACGGGAGGTGCTTTTGGAGCTGGTGTGTGGTTGGACGGGAGGTGATGTTGGAGTTGAGGTGGGGATTGACGGGAGGTGATGTTGGAGTAGGGGGTGTGGTTGGACGGGATGTGCTGTTGAAGTATGTGTGGGATTAGACGGGAGGAGCTGTTGGAGGAGGGGGCTGTTTGACGGGATGTTATGTTAGAGTAGGGCGTGGGGTTGGACGGGAGGTGATGTTGTTGTAGGGGGTGGGGTTGGACAGGATGTGCTGTTGGAGTAGTGTTGTGGTTGGACTGAGATGATGTTGGAGTAGAGGTGGGGTTGGACAGGAGGTGATGTTGGAGTAGGGGGTCGGGTTGGACGGGAGGTGCTGTTGGAGTAGGGGTGGAGTTGGACAGGAGGTGCTGTTGGAGTATTAGTTGGGTTGGACGTGAGGTGATGTTGGAGTAGGGGTTGGGTTGGATGGAGGTGATGTTGGAGTAGGGGTGGGGCTGGACGGAGGTGATGTTGGTTTAGGGGTGGGGTTGGACAGGAGGTGTTGTTGGAGTAGGGGTGTGGTTGGACGGAGGTGCCTTTGGAGTAGGGCGTGGGGTTGGACAGAGGTGCTGTTGGAGTAGGGGTGGGGTTGGATGGGAGGTGTTGTTGGAGTAGGGGTTGGGTTGGAATGGAGGTGTTATTGGATTAGGGGACGGGGTATAACGGGAGGTGATGTTGGAGTCAGGGTGTGGTTGGACGGTAGGTGATGTTGGAGTTGGGGTGTGGTTGGACGTGAGGTAATGTTGGAGTAGGGGTTGGGTTGGACGGGAGGTGTTGTTGGACTTGGGGTGTGGTTGGACAGGAGGTGATGTTGGAGTTGGGGTGGGGTTGGCCGGGAAGTGCTTTTGGAGCTGGGGTGTGGTTGGATGGGAGGTGATGTTGGAGTGGGGGTGTGGTTGGACAGGAGGTGAAGATGGACTTGGGGTGTGTTTGGATGGGAGGTGCTGTTGGAGTTCGGGTGTGGTTGGACGGGAGGTGATGTTGGAGTGGGGGTGTGGTTGGACAGGAGGTGAAGGTGGACTTGGGGTGTGGTTGGATGGGAGGTGCTGTTGGAGTTGGGGTGGCGTTGGACAGAGGTGATGTTGGAGTTGGGGTGTGGTTGGACGGGAGGTGATGTTGGAGTTGGGGTGTGTTTGGACGGGAGGTGATGTTGGAGTTGGGGTTGGGTTGGACGGGAGGTGCTTTTGGAGTTGGGGTGTGGTTGGACAGGAGCTGATGTTGGAGTTGGCGTGTGATTGGACGGGAGGTGATGTTGGAATAGTGGTGGGGTTGGACGGGAGGTGTTGTTGGAGTAGGGGGTGTAGTTGGGCAGGTTGTGATGTTGGAGTTGGGGTGTGGTTGGACGGGATGTGATGTTGGAGTTGGGGTGTGGTTGGACAGGAGGTGATGTTGGAGTTGGCGTGTGGTTGGACGGAAGGTGATGTTGGAGTTGGGGTGTGGTTGGACGGGAGGTGATGTTGGAATAATGGTTGGGTTGGACTGGAGGTGTTGTTGGAGTAGGGGGTGTGGTTTAACGGATTTGATGTTGGAGTACGGGTGCGGTTGGACGGGAGGTGTTGTTGGAGTAGGGAGTGGGGATGGATGGAGGTCATGTTGAATTCGGTGTGGGGCTGGACGGGAGGTGTTGTTGGAATAGGGGTGGGGTTGGACGGGTTGTGTTGTTGGAGTAGGGCTGGGGTTGGACGAATGTGTTGTTGGAGTAGTGGTGGGGTTGGACGGAGGTGATGTTGCAGTAGGGGTGGTGTTGGTCTGGAGGTGTTGTTGGAGTAGGGGGTGTGTTTTAACGGATTTGATGTTGGAGTACGGGTAGGGCTGGACGGGAGGTGTTGTTGGAGTAGGGGGTGGTGATGGATGGAGGTGATGTTGAATTCAGGGTGGGGCTGGACGGGAGGTGTTGTTGGAATTGGGCTGGGGTTGGACGGGTGGTGTTGTTGGAGTAGGGCTGGGGTTGGACGGATGTGTTGTTGGAGTAGGGGTGGGGTTGGACGGAGGTGATGTTGGATTAGTGGTGGGGTTGGACGGGAGATGTTGTTGGAGTAGGGGTTAGGGTTGGACGGGAGGTGCTGTTTGAGTAGGGGTGTGGTTGGACTGGATGTGTTGTTGGAGTAGGGGGTGTGGTTGAACGGAGGTGATGTTGGAGTAGGGGTGGTGTTGGACCGGAGGTGTTGTTGGAGTAGTGGTTGGGTTGGACGTGAGGTGATGTTGGAGTAGTGGTTGGGTTGGACGTGAGGTGATGTTGGAGTAGGGGTTTGGCTTGGACGGAGGTGATGTTGGAGCAGATGTGGGGCTGGACGGAGGTGATGTTGGTGTAGGGGTGGGGTTGGACGGAGCTGCTGTTGGAGTATTGGTTGGGTTGGACGTGAAGTGATGTTGGAGTAGAGGTGGGGTTGGACGGGTGGTGTTGTTGGAGTATTGGTTGGGTTGGACGTGAGGTGAAGTTGGAGTAGGGGTTGGTTTGGACGGAGGTGATGTTGGAGTAGGGGTGGGGTTGGACGGAGGTGCTGTTGGAGTAGGGGGTGGGGATGGACGTAGGTGCTGTTGGAGTAGGGTTGTGGTTGGACGGGAAGTGCTGTTGGAGTAGGGGTGGAGTTGGGCGGGAGGTGAAGTTGGAGTTGGGGTGGGGTTGGACGGAGATGATGTTGGACTAGAGGTGGGATTGGACGGGAGATGATGTTGGAGTCGGGGTGTGGTTGGACAGGAGATGATGTTGGAGTAGGGGGCGTGGTTAGACGGGAGGTGTTGTTGGAGTAGTGGTTGGGTTGGAATGGAGGTGTTATTGGATTGGGGACGGGGTTGGACGGGAGGTGGTGTTGGAGTCGGGGTGTGGTTGGACGGGAGGTGATGTTGGAGTTGGGGTGTGGTTGGACGCGAGGTGATGTTGGAGTTGGGGTGGGGTTGGCCGGGAGGTGCTTTTAGAGCTGGGGTGTGGTTGGACGGGAGGTGATGTTGGAGTTGGGGTGGCGTTGGACAGTGGTGATGTTGGAGTAGAGGGTGTGGTTGGACGGGAGGTGATGTTGGAGTTGGGGTTGGATTGGACGGGAGGTGCTTTTGGAGTTGGGGTGTGGTTGGACGGGAGGTGATGTTGGAGTTGGCGTGTGATTGGACGGGAGGTGATGTTGGAGTTGGCGTGTGGTTGGACGGGAGGTGATGTTGGAGTTGGGGTGTGGTTGGACGGGAGGTGATGTTGGAATAGGGTTTGGGTTGGACGGGAGGTGTTGTTGGATTTGTGGTGTGGTTGGACGGGAGGTGTTGTTGGAATTGGGGTGGCGTTGGAAAGAGGTGATGTTGGAGTAGAGGGTGTGGTGGAACGGGAGATGTTGTTGGAGTCGGCATGGGGTGGGACGGGAGGTGCTGTTGGTTTAGGGGTGGGGTTGGACGGAGATGATGTTGGAGTAGATGTGGGGCTGGACGGGAGGTGATGTTGGATTAGGGGGTGTGGTTGGACATGGATGTGCTGTTGGAGTATGTGTGGGATTAGACGGGAAGAGCTGTTGGAGTAGGGGTGTGTTTGGATGGGATGTTATGTTGGAGTAGGGCGTGGGGTTGGACGTGAGGTGATGTTGGAGTAGGGGTTCGGTTGGACGGAGTTGATGTTGGACTAGGGGTGGGGCTGGACGGAGGTGCTGTTGGAGTAGGGGTGGGGTTGGATTGGAGGTGATGTTGGAGTAGGCGTGGATTTGGATGGCAGGTGAAGTTGGAGTTGGGGTGGGGTTGGACGGAGATGATGTTGGAGTAGAGGTGGGGTTGGACGGGAGGTGATGTTGGAGTCGGGGTGTGGTTGGACGGGAGATGATGTTGGAGTAGGGGGCGTGGTTAGACGGGAGGTGTTGTTGGAGTAGGGGTGAGGTTGGAATGGAGGTGTTATTGGAGTAGGGGACGGGGTTGGACGGGAGGTGTTGTTGGAGTTGGGATGTGGTTGGACGGGAGTTGATGTTGGAGTTGGGGTGTGGTTGGCCGGGAGGTGCTTTTGGAGCTGGTGTGTGGTTGGACGGGAGGTGATGTTGGAGTCGTGGTGTGGTTGGACGGGAGGTGATGTTGGAGTTGGGGTGCGGCTGGACGTGAGGTGATGTTGGAGTAGGGGTTGGGTTGGACGGAGGTGATGTTGGACTAGGGGTGGGGCTGGACGGAGGTGCTGTTGGAGTAGGGGTGGGGTTGGATGGGAGGTGATTTTGTAGTAGGCGTGGATTTGGATGGCAGGTGAAGTTGGAGTTGGGGTGGGGTTGGACGGAGATGATGTTGGATTAGAGGTGGGTTTGGACAGGAGGTGATGTTGGAGTCGGGGTGTGGTTGGACGGGAGATGATGTTGGAGTAGGGGGCGTGGTTAGACGGGAGGTGTTGTTGGAATAGGGGTGAGGTTGGAATGGAGGTGTTATTGGTGTAGGGGACGGGGTTGGACGGGAGGTGTTGTTGGAGTTGGGGTGTGGTTGGACGGGAGGTGATGTTGGAGTTGGGGTGTGGTTGGACGGGAGGTGCTTTTGGAGCTGGTGTGTGGTTGGACGGGAGGTGATGTTGGAGTTGGGGTGGGGCTGGACGGAAGGTGATGTTGGAGTAGGGGGTGTGGCTGGACGGGATGTGCTGTTGGAGTATGTGTGGGATTAGACGGGAGGAGCTGTTGGAGTAGGGGTGTGTTTGACAGGATGTGATGTTGGAGTTAGGGTGTGGTTGGATGGGAGGTGATGTTGGAGTTGGGGTGCGGCTGGACGAGAGGTGATGTGGGAGTAGGGGTTGTGTTTGGACGGGATGTTATGTTAGAGTAGGGCGTGGGGTTGGACGGGAGATGATGTTGTTGTAGGGGGTGTGGTTGGACAGGAGGTGCTGTTGGAGTAGTGTTGTGGTTGGACTGAGATGATGTTGGAGTAGAGGTGAGGTTGGACGGGAGGTGATGTTAGAGTAGGGGGTGGGGTTGGACGGGAGGTGCTGTTGGAGTAGGGGTGGAGTTGGACAGGAGGTGCTGTTGGAGTATTAGTTGGGTTGGACGTGAGGTGATGTTGGGGTAGCGGTTGGGTTGGATGGAGGTGATGTTGGAGTAGGGGTGGTGCTGGACGGAGGTGATGTTGGTTTAGGGGTGGGGTTGGACAGGAGGTGTTGTTGGAGTAGGGGTGTGGTTGGACGGAGGTGCTGTTGGAGTAGGGCGTGGGGTTGGACAGAGGTGCTGTTGGAGTAGGGGTGGGGTTGGATGGGAGGTGTTGTTGGAGTAGGGGTTGGGTTGGAATGGAGGTGTTATTGGATTAGGGGACGGGGTATAACGGGAGGTGATGTTGGAGTCAGGGTTTGGTTGGACAGTAGGTGATGTTGGAGTTGGGGTGTGGTTGGACGTGAGGTGATGTTGGAGTAGGGGTTGGGTTGGACGGGAGGTGTTGTTGGACTTGGGGTGTGGTTGGACAGGAGGTGATGTTGGAGTTGGGGTGGGGTTGGCCGGGAGGTGCTTTTGGAGCTGGGGTGTGGTTGGATGGGAGGTGATGTTGGAGTGGGGGTGTGGTTGGACAGGAGGTGAAGATGGACTTGTGGTGTGTTTGGACGGGAGGTGATGTTGGAGTTGGGGTGTGGTTGGACGGGAGGTGATGTTGGAGTTGGGGTTGGGTTGGACGGGAGGTGCTTTTGGAGTTGGGGTGTGGTTGGACAGGAGCTGATGTTGGAGTTGGCGTGTGGTTGGACGGGAGGTGATGTTGGAATAGTGGTGGGCTTGGACGGGAGGTGTTGTTGGAGTAGGGGGTGTGGTTGGGCAGGATGTGATGTTGGAGTTGGGGTGTGGTTGGACGGGATGTGATGTTGGAGTTGGGGTGTGGTTGGACAGGAGGTGATGTTGGAGTTGGCGTGTGGTTGGACGGGAGGTGATGTTGGAGTTGGGGTGTGGTTGGACGGGAGGTGATGTTGGAGTTGTGGTGTGGTTGGACGGGAGGTGCTTTTGGAGCTGGTGTGTGGTTGGACGGGAGGTGATGTTGGAGTTGGGGTGGGGCTGGACGGGATGTGCTGTTGGAGTATGTGTGGGATTAGTCGGGAGGAGCTGTTGGAGTAGGGGTGTGTTTGACGGGATGTTATGTTAGAGTAGGGCGTGGGGTTGGACGGGAGGTGATGTTGTTGTAGGGGGTGGGGTTGGACAGGATGTGCTGTTGGTGTAGGGGTGTGGTTGGACTGAGATGATGTTGGAGTAGAGGTGGGGTTGGACGGGAGGTGATGTTGGAGTAGGGGGTGTGGTTGGACGGGAGGTGCTGTTGGAGTAGAAATGGAGTTGGACGGGAGGTGCTGTTGGAGTATTGGTTGGGTTGGACGTGAGGTGATGTTGGAGTAGGGGTTGGTTTGGACGGAGGTGATGTTGGTCTAGGGGTGGGGCTGGATGGAGGTGATGTTGGTGTAGGGGTGGGGTTGGATGGGAGGTGATGTTGTTGTATGGGGTGGGGTTGGACAGGATGTGCTGTTGGAGTAGGGGTGTGGTTGGACTGAGATGATGTTGGAGTAGAGGTGGGGTTGGACGGGAGGTGATGTTGGAGTAGGGGGTGTGGTTGGACGGGAGGTGCTGTTGGAGTAGAGGTGGAGTTGGACGGTAGGTGCTGTTGGAGTATTGGTTTGGTTGGACGTGAGGTGACGTTGGAGTAGGGGTTGGTTTGGACGGAGGTGATGTTGGACTAGGGGTGGGGCTGGACGGAGGTGCTGTTGGAGTAGGGGTCGAGTTGGATTGGAGGTGATGTTGGAGTAGGCGTGGATTTGGATGGCAGGTGAAGTTGGAGATGGGGTGGGGTTGGACGGAGATGATGTTGGAGTAGAGGTGGGGTTGGACGGGAGGTGATGTTGGAGTCGGGGTGCGGTTGGACGGGAGATGATGTTGGAGTAGGGGGCGTGGTTAGACGGGAGGTGTTGTTGGAGTAGGGGTTGGGTTGGAATGGAGGTGTTATTGGATTAGGGGACTGGGTATAACGGGAGGTGATGTTGGAGTCAGGGTTTGGTTGGACGGTAGGTGATGTTGGAGTTGGGGTGTGGTTGGACGTGAGGTGATGTTGGAGTAGGGGTTGGGTTGGACGGGAGGTGTTGTTGGACTTGGGGTGTGGTTGGACAGGAGGTGATGTTGGAGTTGGGGTGGGGTTGGCCGGGAGGTGCTTTTGGAGCTGGGGTGTGGTTGGATGGGAGGTGATGTTGGAGTGGGGGTGTGGTTGGACAGGAGGTGAAGATGGACTTGGGGTGTGTTTGGATGGGAGGTGCTGTTGGAGTTCGTGTGTGGTTGGACGGGAGGTGATGTTGGAGTGGGGGTGTGGTTGGACGGGAGGTGATGTTGGAGTTGGGGTGTGGTTGGACGGGAGGTGATGTTGGATTTGGGGTTGGGTTGGACGGGAGGTGCTTTTGGAGTTGGGGTGTGGTTGGACAGGAGCTGATGTTGGAGTTGGCGTGTGGTTGGACAGGAGCTGATGTTGGAGTTGGCGTGTGGTTGGACGGGAGGTGATGTTGGAGTTGGGGTGCGACTGGACGAGAGGTGATGTGGGAGTAGGGGTTGTGTTTGGACGGGATGTTATGTTAGAGTAGGGCGTGGGGTTGGACGGGAGGTGATGTTGTTGTAGGGGGTGTGGTTGGACAGGAGGTGCTGTTGGAGTAGTGTTGTGGTTGGACTGAGATGATGTTGGAGTAGAGGTGAGGTTGGACGGGAGGTGATGTTGGAGTAGGGGGTGTGGTTGGACGGGAGGTGCTGTTGGAGTAGGGGTGGAGTTGGACAGGAGGTGCTGTTGGAGTATTAGTTGGGTTGGACGTGAGGTGATGTTGGAGTAGGGGTTGGGTTGGATGGAGGTGATGTTGGAGTAGGGGTGGTGCTGGACGGAGGTGATGTTGGTTTAGGGGTGGGGTTGGACAGGAGGTGTTGTTGGAGTAGGGGTGTGGTTGGACGGAGGTGCTGTTGGAGTAGGGCGTGGGGTTGGACAGAGGTGCTGTTGGAGTAGGGGTGGGGTTGGATGGGAGGTGTTGTTGGAGTAGGGGTTGGGTTGGAATGGAGGTGTTATTGGATTAGGGGACGGGGTATAACGGGAGGTGATGTTGGAGTCAGGGTTTGGTTGGACGGTAGGTGATGTTGGAGTTGGGGTGTGGTTGGACGTGAGGTGATGTTGGAGTAGGGGTTGGGTTGGACGGGAGGTGTTGCTGGACTTGGGGTGTGGTTGGACAGGAGGTGATGCTGGAGTTGGGGTGGGGTTGGCCGGGAGGTGCTTTTGGAGCTGGGGTGTGGTTCGATGGGAGGTGATGTTGGAGTGGGGGTGTGGTTGGACAGGAGGTGAAGATGGACTTGGGGTGTGTTTGGATGGGAGGTGCTGTTGGAGTTCGTGTGTGGTTGTACGGGAGGTGATGTCTGAGTTGGGGTTGGGTTGGACGGGAGGTGCTTTTGGAGTTGGGGTGTGGTTGGACAGGAGCTGATGTTGGAGTTGGCGTGTGGTTGGACGGGAGGTGATGTTGGAATAGTGGTGGGCTTTGACGGGAGGTGTTGTTGGAGTAGGGGGTCTGGTTGGGCAGGATGTGATGTTGGAGTTGGGGTGTGGTTGGACAGGAGGTGATGTTGGAGTTGGCGTGTGGTTGGACGGGAGGTGATGTTGGAGTTGGGGTGTGGTTGGACGGGAGGTGATGTTGGAGTTGTGGTGTGGTTGGACGGGAGGTGCTTTTGGAGCTGGTGTGTGGTTGGACGGGAGGTGATGTTGGAGTTGGGGTGGGGCTGGACGGGATGTGCTGTTGGAGTATGTGTGGGATTAGTCGGGAGGAGCTGTTGGAGTAGGGGTGTGTTTGACGGGATGTTATGTTAGAGTAGGGCGTGGGGTTGGACGGGAGGTGATGTTGTTGTAGGGGGTGGGTTTGGACAGGATGTGCTGTTGGTGTAGGGGTGTGGTTGGACTGAGATGATGTTGGAGTAGAGGTGGGGTTGGACAGGAGGTGATGTTGGAGTAGGGGGTGTGGTTGGACGGGAGGTGCTGTTGGAGTAGAAATGGAGTTGGACGGGAGGTGCTGTTGGAGTATTGGTTGGGTTGGACGTGAGGTGATGTTGGAGTAGGGGTTGGTTTGGACGGAGGTGATGTTGGTCTAGGGGTGGGCTGGATGGAGGTGATGTTGGTGTAGGGGTGGGGTTGGATGGGAGGTGATGTTGTTGTTGGGGGTGGGGTTGGACAGGATGTGCTGTTGGAGTAGGGGTGTTGTTGGACTGAGATGATGTTGGAGTAGAGGTGGGGTTGGACGGGAGGTGATGTTGGAGTAGGGGGTGTGGTTGGACGGGAGGTGCTGTTGGAGTAGAGGTGGAGTTGGACGGGAGGTGCTGTTGGAGTATTGGTTTGGTTGGACGTGAGGTGACGTTGGAGTAGGGGTTGGTTTGGACGGAGGTGATGTTGGACTAGGGGTGGGGCTGGACGGAGGTGCTGTTGGAGTAGGGGTCGGGTTGGATTGGAGGTGATGTTGGAGTAGGCGTGGATTTGGATGGCAGGTGAAGTTGGAGTTGGGGTGGGGTTGGACGGAGATGATGTTGGAGTACAGGTGGGGTTCGACGGGAGGTGATGTTGGAGTCGGGGTGTGGTTGGACGGGAGATGATGTTGGAGTAGGGGGCGTGGTTAGACGGGAGGTGTTGTTGGAGTAGGGGTGAGGTTGGAATGGAGGTGTTATTGGAGTAGGGGACGGGGTTGGACGGGAGGTGTTGTTGGAGTTGGGATGTGGTTGGACGGGAGTTGATGTTGGAGTTGGGGTGTGGTTGGCCGGCAGGTGCTTTTGGAGCTGGTGTGTGGTTGGACGGGAGGTGATGTTGGAGTCGTGGTGTGTTTGGACGGGAGGTGATGTTGGAGTAGGGGTGCGTCTGGACGTGAGGTGATGTTGGAGTAGGGGTTGGGTTGGACGGAGGTGTTGTTGGACTTGGGGTGTGGTTGGACAGGAGGTGATGTTGGAGTTGGTGTGGGGTTGGCCGGGAGGTGCTTTTGGAGCTGCGTTGTGGTTGGATGGGAGGTGATGTTGTAGTGGGGGTGTGGTTGGACAGGAGGTGAAGATGGACTTGGGGTGTGTTTGGATGGGAGGTGCTGTTGGAGTTCGGGTGTGGTTGGACGGGAGGTGATGTTGGAGTGGGGGTGTGGTTGGACAGGAGGTGAAGGTGGACTTGGGGTGTGGTTGGATGGGAGGTGCTGTTGGAGTTGGGGTGGCGTTGGACAGAGGTGATGTTGGAGTTGGGGTGTGGTTGGACGGGAGGTGATGTTGGAGTTGGGGTGGGGTTGGACGGAGATGATGTTGGAGTAGAGGTGGGGTTGGACGGGAGGTGATGTTGGAGTCGGGGTGTGGTTGGACGGGAGATGATGTTGGAGTAGGGGGCGTGGTTAGACGGGACGTGTTGTTGGAGTAGGGGACGGGGTTGGATGGGAGGTGATGTTGGAGGAGGGGTTGGGTTGGACGGGAAGTGTTGTTGGACTTGGGGTGTGGTTGGACGGGAGCTGATGTTGGAGTTTGGTTGGGGTTGGCCGGGAGGTGCTTTTGGAGCTGGGGTGTGGTTGGACGGGAGGTGATGTTGGAGTTGGGTTGGGGTTGGCCGGGAGGTGCTTTTGGAGCTGGGGTGTGGTTGGACTGGAGGTGATGTTGGAGTTGGGGTTGGGTTGGACGGACATGATGTTTGTGTAGAGGTGTGGTTGGACGGGAGGTGATGTTGGATTAGGGGTTGGGTTGGAATGGAGGTGTTATTTGATTAGGGGACGGGTTGGACGGGAGGTGATGTTGGAGTTGGGGTGTGGTTGGATGGGAGGTGATGTTGGAGTAGGGGTTGGGTAAGACGGGAGTTGCTTTTGGAGTTGAGGTGTGGTTGGACGGGAGGTGTTGTTGGACTTGCGGTGTGGTTGGACGGGAGTTGATGTTGGAACTGGGGTGGCGTTGGACAGAGGTGATATTGGAGTAGACGGTGTGGTTGGACGGGAGGTGATGTTGGATTTGGGGTGTGGTTGGACGGGAGGTGATGTTGGAGTTGGGGTGTGGTTGGCCGGGAGGTGATGTTGGACTTGGGGTGTGGTTGGACAGGAGGTGATGTTGGAGTTGGGGTGTGGTTGGACGGGAGGTGCTTTTGGAGCTGGTGTGTGGTTGGACGGGAGGTGATGTTGGAGTTGAGGTGGGGATGGACGGGAGGTGATGTTGGAGTAGGGGGTGTGGTTGGACGGGATGTGCTGTTGAAGTATGTGTGGGATTAGACGGGAGGAGCTGTTGGAGGAGGGGGGTGTTTGACGGGATGTTATGTTAGAGTAGGGCGTGGGGTTGGACGGGAGGTGATTTTGTTGTAGGGGGTGGGGTTGGACAGGATGTGCTGTTGGAGTAGTGTTGTGGTTGGACTGAGATGATGTTGGAGTAGAGGTGGGGTTGGACGGGAGGTGATGTTGGAGTAGGGGGTCGGGTTGGACGGGAGGTGCTGTTGGAGTAGGGGTGGAGTTGGACAGGAGGTGCTGTTGGAGTATTAGTTGGGTTGGACGTGAGGTGATGTTGGAGTAGGGGTTGGGTTGGATGGAGGTGATGTTGGAGTAGGGGTGGGGCTGGACGGAGGTGATGTTGGTTTAGGGGTTGGGTTGGATGGAGGTGATGTTGGAGTAGGGGTGGGGCTGGACGGAGGTGATGTTGGTTTAGGGGTGGGGTTGGACAGGAGGTGTTGTTGGAGTAGGGGTGTGGTTGGACGGAGGTGCTGTTGGAGTAGGGCGTGGGGTTGGACAGAGGTGCTGTTGGAGTAGGGGTGGGGTTGGATGGGAGGTGTTGTTGGAGTAGGGGTTGGGTTGGAATGGAGGTGTTATTGGATTAGGGGACGGGGTATAACGGGAGGTGATGTTGGAGTCAGGGTGTGGTTGGACGGTAGGTGATGTTGGAGTTGGGGTGTGGTTGGACGTGAGGTGATGTTGGAGTAGGGGTTGGGTTGGACGGGAGGTGTTGTTGGACTTGGGGTGTGGTTGGACAGGAGGTGATGTTGGAGTTGGGGTGGGGTTGGCCGGGAGGTGCTTTTGGAGCTGGGGTGTGGTTGGATGGGAGGTGATGTTGGAGTAGGGGTGTGGTTGGACAGGAGGTGAAGATGGACTTGGGGTGTGTTTGGATGGGAGGTGCTGTTGGAGTTCGGGTGTGGTTGGACGGGAGGTGATGTTGGAGTGGGGGTGTGGTTGGACAGGAGGTGAAGGTGGACTTGGGGTGTGGTTGGATGGGAGGTGCTGTTGGAGTTGGGGTGGCGTTGGACAGAGGTGATGTTGGAGTTGGGGTGTGGTTGGACGGGAGGTGCTTTTGGAGTTGGGGTGTGGTTGGACAGGAGCTGATGTTGGAGTTGGCGTGTGATTGGACGGGAGGTGATGTTGGAATAGTGGTGGGGTTGGACGGGAGGTGTTGTTGGAGTAGGGGGTGTAGTTGGGCAGGTTGTGATGTTGGAGTTGGGGTGTGGTTGGACGGGATGTGATGTTGGAGTTGGGGTGTGGTTGGACAGGAGGTGATGTTGGAGTTGGCGTGTGGTTGGACGGAAGGTGATGTTGGAGTTGGGGTGTGGTTGGACGGGAGGTGATGTTGGAATAATGGTTGGGTTGGACTGGAGGTGTTGTTGGAGTAGGGGGTGTGGTTTAACGGATTTGATGTTGGAGTACGGGTGCGGTTGGACGGGAGGTGTTGTTGGAGTAGGGAGTGGGGATGGATGGAGGTGATGTTGAATTCGGGGTGGGGCTGGACGGGAGGTGTTGTTGGAATAGGGGTGGGGTTGGACGGGTTGTGTTGTTGGAGTAGGGCTGGGGTTGGACGGATGTGTTGTTGGAGTAGTGGTAGGGTTGGACGGAGGTGATGTTGGAGTAGGGGTGCTGTTGGACTGGAGGTGTTGTTGGAGTAGGGGGTGTGTTTTAACGGATTTGATGTTGGAGTACGGGTAGGGCTGGACGGGAGGTGTTGTTGGAGTAGGGGGTGGTGATGGATGGAGGTGATGTTGAATTCGGGGTGGGGCTGGACGGGAGGTGTTATTGGAATTGGGCTGGGGTTGGACGGGTGGTGTTGTTGGAGTAGGGCTGGGGTTGGACGGATGTGTTGTTGGAGTAGGGGTGGGGTTGGACGGAGGTGATGTTGGATTAGTGGTGGGGTTGGACGGGAGATGTTGTTGGAGTAGGGGTTAGTGTTGGACGGGAGGTGCTGTTTGAGTATGGGTGTGGTTGGACTGGATGTGTTGTTGGAGTAGGGGGTGTGGTTGAACGGAGGTGATGTTGGAGTAGGCGTGGTGTTGGACCGGAGGTGTTGTTGGAGTAGTGGTTGGGTTGGACGTGAGGTGATGTTGGAGTAGGGGTTTGGCTTGGACGGAGGTGATGTTGGAGTAGATGTGGGGCTGGACGGAGGTGATGTTGGTGTAGGGGTGGGGTTGGACAGGAGGTTTTGTTGGAGTAGGGCTGGGGTTGGACGGAGCTACTGTTGGAGTATTGGTTGGGTTGGACGTGAGGTGATGTTGGAGTAGAGGTGGGGTTGGACGGGAGGTGTTGTTGGAGTATTGGTTGGGTTGGACGTGAGGTGATGTTGGAGTAGGGGTTGGTTTGGACGGAGGTGATGTTGGAGTAGGGGTGGGGTTGGATGGAGGTGCTGTTGGAGTAGGGGGTGGGGATGTACGTAGGTGCTGTTGGAGTAGGGTTGTGGTTGGACGGGAGGTGCTGTTGGAGTAGGGGTGGAGTTGGACGGGAGGTGAAGTTGGAGTTGGGGTGGGGTTGGACGGAGATGATGTTGGACTAGAGGTGGGATTGGACGGGAGATGATGTTGGAGTCGGCGTGTGGTTGGACAGGAGATGATGTTGGAGTACGGGGCGTGGTTAGACGGGAGGTGTTGTTGGAGTAGTGGTTGGGTTGGAATGGAGGTGTTATTGGATTGGGGACGGGGTTGGACGGGAGGTGATGTTGGAGTCGGGGTGTGGTTGGACGGGAGGTGATGTTGGAGTTGGTGTGTGGTTGGACGCGAGGTGATGTTGGAGTTGGGGTGGGGTTGGCCGGGAGGTGCTTTTAGAGCTGGGGTGTGGTTGGACGGGAGGTGATGTTGGAGTTGGGGTGGCGTTGGACAGTGGTGATGTTGGAGTAGAGGGTGTGGTTGGACGGGAGGTGATGTTGGAGTTGGGGTTGGGTTGGACGGGAGGTGCTTCTGGAGTTGGGGTGTGGTTGGACGGGAGGTGATGTTGGAGTTGGCGTGTGATTGGACGGGAGGTGTTGTTGGATTTGTGGTGTGGTTGGACGGAATGTGTTGTTGGAGTTGGGGTGTGGTTGGACGGGAGGTGATGTTGGAATAGGGGTTGGGTTGGACGGGAGGTATTGTTGGAGTTGTGGTGTGGTTGGACGGGAGGTGCTGTTGGAGTTGGGGTGGCGTTGGACAGAGGTGATGTTGGAGTAGAGGGAGTGGTGGAACGGGAGATGTTGTTGGAGTCGGCATGGGGTGGGACGGGAGGTGCTGTTGGTTTAGGGGTGGGGTTGGACGGAGATGATGTTGCAGTAGATGTGGTGCTGGACGGGAGGTGATGTTGGATTAGGGGGTGTGGTTGGACATGGATGTGCTGTTGGAGTATGTGTGGGATTAGACGGGAAGAGCTGTTGGAGTAGGGGTGTGTTTGGATGGGATGTTATGTTGGAGTAGGGCGTGGGGTTGGACGGGAGGTGATATTAGAGTAGGGGGTGGGGTTGGACGGGAGGTGATGTTGGAGTAGGGGTGCAGTTGGACGGGAGGTGCTGTTGGAGTATTGGTTGGGTTGGACGTGAGGTGATGTTGGAGTAGGGGTTGGGTTGGACGGATGTGATGTTGGAGTAGGGGTGGGGTTGGACGGGAGATGTTGTTGGAGTTGGTGTGGGGTTGGACGGGATGTGGTGTTGGAGTAGGGGTGGGGTTGGACGGAGGTGATGTTGGATTAGTGGTGGGGTTGGACGGAAGGTGTTGTTGGAGTAGGGGGTGGGGTTGGACGGGAGGTGATGTTGGAGTTGGTGTGTGGTTGGACGGGAGGTGTTGTTGGAGTAGGGGGTGTGGTTTAACGGATTTGATGTTGGAGTAGGGGTGGGTCTAGACGGGAGGTGTTGTTGGAGTAGTGGTGTGGTTGAACGGAGGTGATGTTGGAATAGGGGTGGTGTTGGACTGGTGGTGTTGTTGGAGTAGTGGTTGGGTTGGACGTGAGGTGATGTTGGAGTTGGGGTTGGCTTGGACGGAGGTGATGTTTAGTAGATGTGGGGTTGGACGGAGGTGATGTTAGTGTAGGGGTGGGGTTGGACGGGAGGTGTTGTTGGAGTAGGGGGTGTGGTTTAACGGATTTGATGTTGGAGTACGGGTGGGGTTGGACGGGAGGTGTTGTTGGAGTAGGGAGTGGGGATGGATGGAGGTGATGTTGAATTCGGGGTGGGGCTGGACGGGAGGTGTTGTTGGAATAGGGGTGGGGTTGGACGGGTGGTGTTGTTGGAGTAGGGCTGGGGTTGGACGGATGTGTTGTTGGAGTTGGAGTGGGGTTGGATGGGATGTGTTGTTGGAGTAGGGGTGGGGTTGGACGGGAGGGGCTGTTTGAGTAGGGGTGTGGTTGGACTGGATGTGTTGTTGGAGTAGGGGGTGTGGTTGAATGGAGGTGATGTTGGAGTTGGGGTTGTGTTGGACTGGAGGTGTTGTTGGAGTAGTGGTTGGGTTGGACGTGAGGTGATGTTGGAGTAGGGGTTGGCTTGGACGGAGGTGATGGAGTAGATGTGGGGCTGGACGGAGGTGATGTTGGTGTAGGGGTCGGGATGGACGGGAGGTGTTGTTGGAGTAGGGGGTGGGGATGGATGGAGGTGATGTTGAATTCGGTGTGGGGCTGGACGGGAGGTGTTGTTGGAATAGGGGTGGGGTTGGACGGGTGGTGTTGTTGGAGTAGGGCTGGGGTTGGACGGATGTGTTGTTGGAGTAGGGGTGGGGTTGAACGGAGGTGATGTTGTAGTAGGGGTGGTGTTGGACTGAAGGTGTTGTTGGTGTAGGGGGTGTGGTTTAACGGATTTGATGTTGGAGTACGGGTGGGGTTGGATGGGAGGTGTTGTTGGAGTAGGGGGTGGGGATGGATGGAGGTGATGTTGAATTCGGGGTGGGGCTGGACGGGAGGTGTTGTTGGAATAGGGGTGGGGTTGGACAGGTGGTGTTGTTGGAGTAGGGCTGGGGTTGGACGGATGTGTTGTTGGAGTAGGGGTGGTGTTGGACGGAGGTGATCTTGGATTAGTGGTGAGGTTGGACGGGAGATGTTGTTGGAGTAGGGGTTAGGGTTGGACGGGAGGTGTTGTTGGAGTAGGGGGTGTGATTGAACGGAGGTGATTTTGAAGTAGGGGTGGTGTTGGTCTGGAGGTCTTGTTGGAGTAGTGGTTGGGTTGGACGTGAGGAGATGATGGAGTAGGTGTTGGCTTGGACGGAGGTGATGTTGGACTAGATGTGGGGCTGGACGGAGGTGATGTTGGTGTAGGGGTGGGGTTGGACAGGAGGTTTTGTTGGAGTATTGGTTGGGTTGGACGTGAGGTGATGTTGGAGTAGGGGTTGGGTTGGACGGAGGTGATGTTGGAGTAGGAGTGGTGTTGGACGGAGGTGCTGTTGGAGTAGGGGGTGGGGTTGGACGTAGGTGCTGTTGGAGTAGGGGTGTGGTTGGACGGGAGGTGCTGTTGGAGTAGTTGTGGAGTTGGACAGGAGGTGAAGTTGGATTTGGGGTGGGGTTGGACGGAGATAATGTTGGAGTAGAGGTGGGGTTGGACGGGAGATGATGTTGGAGTCAGGGTGTAGTTGGACAGGAGATGATGTTGGAGTAGGGGGCGTGGTTAGATGGGAGGTGTTGTTGGAGTAGGGGTTGGGTTGGAATTGAGGTGTTATTGGATTAGTGGACGGGGTTGGACGGGAGGTGATGTTGGAGTCGGGGTGTGGTTGGACGGGAGGTGATGTTGGAGTTGGGGTGTGGTTGGACGTGAGGTGATGTTGGAGTAGGGGTTGGGTTGGACGGGAGGTGTTGTTGGACTTGGGGCGTGGTTGGACGGGAGGTGATGTTGGAGTTGGGGTGGGGTTGGCCGGGAGGTGCTTTTCGAGCTGGGGTGTGGTTGGACGGGAGGTGTTGTTGGAGTTGGGGTGTGGTTGGACGGGAGGTGATGTTGGAGTTGGGGTGTGGTTGGACGGGAGGTGTTGTTGGAGTAGGGGGTGTGGTTTGACGGATTTGATGTTGGAGTTGGGGTGTGGTTGGACGGGAGGTGTTGTTGGAGTTCGGGTGTGGTTGGACGGGAGGTGTTGTTGGAGTTGTGGTGTGGTTGGACGGGAGGTGTTGTTGGAGTTGGGGTGTGGTTGGACGGGAGGTGATGTTGGAATAGGGGTTGGGTTGGACGGGAGGTGTTGTTGGAGTTGTGGTGTGGTTGGACGGGAGCTGCTGTTGGAGTTGGGGTGGCATTGGACAGAGGTGATGTTGGAGTAGAGGGTGTGGTGGAACGGGAGATGTTGTTGGAGTCGGCATGGGGTGGGACGGGAGGTGATGTTGGAGGAGGGGGTGTGGTTGGACATGGATGTGCTGTTGGAGTATGTGTGGGATTAGAAGGGAGGAGCTGTTGGAGTAGGGGAGTGTTTGGACGGGATGTCATGTTGGAGTAGGGCGTGGGGTTGGACGGGAGGTGATGTTAGAGTAGGGGGTGGGGTTGGACGGGAGGTGCTGTTGGAGTAGGGGTGGAGTTGGACGGGAGGTGCTGTTGGAGTATTGGTTGGGTTGGACGTCAGGTGATGTTGGAGTAGGGGTTGGGTTGGACGGAGGTGATGTTGGAGTAGGGGTGGGGCTGGACAGAGGTGTTGTTGGAGTAGGGGTGGGGTTGGACGGGAGATGTTGTTGGAGTTGGTGTGGGGTTGGACGGTATGTGTTGTTGGAGTTGGGGTGTGGTTGGACGGGAGGTGTTGTTGGAGTAGGGGTTGTGGTTTAACGGATTTGATGTTGGAGTAGGGGTGGGTCTAGATGGGAGGTGTTGTTGGAGTAGGGGTGTGGTTGAACCCAGGTGATGTTGGAGTAGGGGTGGTGTTGGACTGGAGGTGTTGTTGGAGTAGGGGGTGGGGATGGATGGAGGTGATGTTGAATTCGGGGTGGGGCTGGACGGGAGGTGTTGCTGGAATAGGGGTTGGGTTGGACGGGAGATGTTGGTGGAGTAGGGGTTAGGGTTGGACGGGAGGGGCTGTTTGAGTAGGGGTGTGGTTGGACTGGATGTGTTGTTGGAGTAGGGGGTGTGGTTGAACGGAGGTGATGTTGGAGTAGGGGTTGTGTTGGACTGGAGGTGTTGTTGGAGTAGTGGTTGGCTTGGACGTGAGGTGATGTTGGAGTAGGGGTTGACTTGGACGGAGGTGATGTTGGTGTAGATGTGGGGCTGGACGGAGGTGATGTTGGTGTAGGGGTGGGGTTGGACGGGAGGTGTTGTTGGAGTAGGGGGTGGGGATGGATGGAGGTGATGTTGAATTCGGGGTGGGGCTGGACGGGAGGTGTTGTTGGAATAGGGGTGGGGTTGGACGGGTGGTGTTGTTGGAGTAGGGCTGGGGTTGGACGGATGTGTTGTTGGAGTAGGGGTGGGGTTGGACGGAGGTGATGTTGGATTAGTGGTGGGTTTGGACGGGAGATGATGTTGGAGTAGGGGTTAGGGTTGGACGGGAGGTGCTGTTTGAGTAGGGGTGTGGTTGGACTGGATGTGTTGTTGGAGTAGGGGGTGTAGTTGAACGGAGATGATGTTGGAGTAGGGGTGGGGTTGGACTGAAGGTGTTGTTGGAGTAGGGGTGGGGTTGGACGGGAGGTGTTGTTGGAGTAGGGGGTGGGGATGGATGGAGGTGATGTTGAATTCGGGGTGGGGCTGGACGGGAGGTGTTGTTGGAATAGGGGTGGGGTTGGACGGGTGGTGTTGTTGGAGTAGGGCTGGGGTTGGACGGATGTGTTATTGGAGTAGGGGTGGGGTTGGACGGAGGTGATGTTGGATTAGTGGTGAGGTTGGACGGGAGATGTTGTTGGAGTAGGGGTTAGGGTTAGACGGGAGGTGCTGTTTGAGTAGGGGTGTGGTTGGACTGGATGTGTTGTTGGAGTAGGGGGTGTGGTTGGACGTGAGGAGATGATGGAGTAGGGGTTGGCTTGGACGGAGGTGATGTTGGAGTAGATGTGGGGCTGGACGGAGGTGATGTTGGTGTAGGGGTGGGGTTGGACAGGAGGTTTTGTTGGAGTAGGGCTGGCGTTGGACGGAGGTGCTGTTGGAGTATTGGTTGGGTTGGACGTGAGGTGATGTTGGAGTAGGGGTTGGGTTGGACGGAGGTGATGTTGGAGTAGGAGTGGTGTTGGACGGAGGTGCTGTTTGAGTAGGGGGTGGGGTTGGACGTAGGTGCTGTTGGAGTAGGGGTGTGGTTGGACGGGAGGTGCTGTTGGAGTAGTTGTGGAGTTGGACAGGAGGTGAAGTTGGAGTTGGGCTGGCGTTGGACAGTGGTGATGTTGGAGTAGAGGGTGTGTTTGGACGGGAGGTGATGTTGGAGTTGGGGTTGGGTTGGACGGGAGGTGCTTTTGGAGTTGGGGTGTGGTTGGACAGGAGATGATGTTGGAGTTGGCGTGTGGTTGGACGGGAGGTGATGTTGGAGTTGGGGTGTGGTTGGACGCGAGGTGATGTTGGAATAGGGGTTGGGTTGGACGGGAGGTGTTGTTGGATTTGTGGTGTGGTTGGACGGAATGTGTTGTTGGAGTTGTGGTGTGGTTGGACGGGAGGTGCTGTTGGAGTTGGGGTGGCGTTGGACAGAGGTGATGTTGGAGTAGAGGGAGTGGTGGAACGGGAGATGTTGTTGGAGTCGGCATGGGGTGGGACGGGAGGTGCTGTTGGTTTAGGGGTGGGGTTGGACGGAGATGATGTTGGAGTAGATGTGGTGCTGGACGGGAGGTGATGTTGGATTAGGGGGTGTGGTTGGACATGGATGTGCTGTTGGAGTATGTGTGGGATTAGACGGGAAGAGCTGTTGGAGTAGGGGTGTGTTTGGATGGGATGTTATGTTGGAGTAGGGCGTGGGGTTGGACGGGAGGTGATATTAGAGTAGGGGGTGGGGTTGGACGGGAGGTGATGTTGGAGTAGGGGTGCAGTTGGACGGGAGGTGCTGTTGGAGTATTGGTTGGGTTGGACGTGAGGTGATGTTGGAGTAGGGGTTGGGTTGGACGGATGTGATGTTGGAGTAGGGGTGGGGCTGGACAGAGGTGTTGTTGGAGTAGGGGTGGGGTTGGACGGGAGATGTTGTTGGAGTTGGTGTGGGGTTGGACGGGATGTGTTGTTGGAGTAGGGGTGGGGTTGGACGGAGGTGATGTTGGATTAGTGGTGGGGTTGGACGGAAGGTGTTGTTGGAGTAGGGGGTGGGGTTGGACGGGAGGTGATGTTGGAGTTGGTGTGTGGTTGGACGGGAGGTGTTGTTGGAGTAGGGGGTGTGGTTTAACGGATTTGATGTTGGAGTAGGGGTGGGTCTAGACGGGAGGTGTTGTTGGAGTAGTGGTGTGGTTGAACGGAGGTGATGTTGGAGTAGGGGTGGTTTTGGACTGGTGGTGTTGTTGGAGTAGTGGTTGGGTTGGACGTGAGGTGATGTTGGAGTTGGGGTTGGCTTGGACGGAGGTGATGTTGGAGTAGATGTGGGGGTGGACGGAGGTGATGTTGGTGTAGGGGTGGGGTTGGACGGGAGGTGTTGTTGGAATAGGGGTGGGGTTGGACGGGAGGTGTTGTTGGAGTAGGGCTGGGGTTGGATGGATGTGTTGTTGGAGTTGGAGTGGGGTTGGATGGGATGTGTTGTTGGAGTAGGGGTGGGGTTGGACGGAGGTGATGTTGGATTAGTGGTGGTGTTGGATGGGAAATGTTGTTGGAGTAGGGGTTAGGGTTGGACGGGAGGGGCTGTTTGAGTAGGGGTGTGGTTGGACTGGATGTGTTGTTGGAGTAGGGGGTGTGGTTGAACGGAGGTGATGTTGGAGTTGGGGTTGTGTTGGACTGGAGGTGTTGTTGGAGTAGTGGTTGGCTTGGACGTGAGGTGATGTTGGAGTAGGGGTTGGCTTGGACGGAGGTGATGTTGGAGTAGATGTGGGGCTGGACGGAGGTGATGTTGGTGTAGGGGTGGTGTTGGACGGGAGGTGTTGTTGGAGTAGGGGGTGGGGATGGATGGAGGTGATGTTGAATTCGGGGTGGGGCTGGACGGGAGGTGTTGTTGGAATAGGGGTGGGGTTGGACGGGTGGTGTTGTTGGAGTAGGGCTGGGGTTGGACGGATGTGTTGTTGGAGTAGGGGTGGGGTTGAACGGAGGTGATGTTGGAGTAGGGGTGGTGTTGGACTGAAGGTGTTGTTGGAGTAGGGTGTGTGGTTTAACGGATTTGATGTTGGAGTACGGGTGGGGTTGGACGGGAGGTGTTGTTGGAGTAGGGGGTGGGGATGGATGGAGGTGATGTTGAATTCGGGGTGGGGCTGGACGGGAGGTGTTGTTGGAATAGGGGTGGGGTTTGACGGGTGGTGTTGTTGGAGTAGGGCTGGGGTTGGACGGATGTGTTGTTGGAGTAGGGGTGGGGTTGGATGGAGGTGATGTTGGATTAGTGGTGAGGTTGGACGGGAGATGTTGTTGGAGTAGGGGTTAGGGTTGGACGGGAGGGGCTGTTTGAGTAGGGGGTGGGGATGGATGGAGGTGATGTTGAATTCGGGGTGGGGCTGGACGGGAGGTGTTGCTGGAATAGGGGTTGGGTTGGACGGGAGATGTTGGTGGAGTAGGGGTTAGGGTTGGACGGGAGGGGCTGTTTGAGTAGGGGTGTGGTTGGACTGGATGTGTTGTTGGAGTAGGGGGTGTGGTTGAACGGAGGTGATGTTGGAGTAGGGGTTGTGTTGGACTGGAGGTGTTGTTGGAGTAGTGGTTGGCTTGGACGTGAGGTGATGTTGGAGTATGGGTTGGCTTGGACGGAGGTGATGTTGGTGTAGATGTGGGGCTGGACGGAGGTGATGTTGGTGTAGGGGTGGGGTTGGACGGGAGGTGTTGTTGGAGTAGGGGGTGGGGATGGATGGAGGTGATGTTGAATTCGGGGTGGGGCTGGACGGGAGGTGTTGTTGGAATAGGGGTGGGGTTGGACGGGTGGTGTTGTTGGAGTAGGGCTGGGGTTGGACGGATGTGTTGTTGGAGTAGGGGTGGGGTTGGACGGAGGTGATGTTGGATTAGTGGTGGGTTTGGACGGGAGATGATGTTGGAGTAGGGGTTAGGGTTGGACGGGAGGTGCTGTTTGAGTAGGGGTGTGGTTGGACTGGATGTGTTGTTGGAGTAGGGGGTGTAGTTGAACGGAGATGATGTTGGAGTAGGGGTGGGGTTGGACGGGAGGTGTTGTTGGAGTAGGGGGTGGGGATGGATGGAGGTGATGTTGAATTCGGGGTGGGGCTGGACGGGAGGTGTTGTTGGAATAGGGGTGGGGTTGGACGGGTGGTGTTGTTGGAGTAGGGCTGGGGTTGGACGGATGTGTTATTGGAGTAGGGGTGGGGTTGGACGGAGGTGATGTTGGATTAGTGGTGAGGTTGGACGGGAGATGTTGTTGGAGTAGGGGTTAGGGTTAGACGGGAGGTGCTGTTTGAGTAGGGGTGTGGTTGGACTGGATGTGTTGTTGGAGTAGGGGGTGTGGTTGGACGTGAGGAGATGATGGAGTAGGGGTTGGCTTGGACGGAGGTGATGTTGGAGTAGATGTGGGGCTGGACGGAGGTGATGTTGGTGTAGGGGTGGGGTTGGACAGGAGGTTTTGTTGGAGTAGGGCTGGCGTTGGACGGAGGTGCTGTTGGAGTATTGGTTGGGTTGGACGTGAGGTGATGTTGGAGTAGGGGTTGGGTTGGACGGAGGTGATGTTGGAGTAGGAGTGGTGTTGGACGGAGGTGCTGTTTGAGTAGGGGGTGGGGTTGGACGTAGGTGCTGTTGGAGTAGGGGTGTGGTTGGACGGGAGGTGCTGTTGGAGTAGTTGTGGAGTTGGACAGGAGGTGAAGTTGGAGTTGGGCTGGCGTTGGACAGTGGTGATGTTGGAGTAGAGGGTGTGTTTGGACGGGAGGTGATGTTGGAGTTGGGGTTGGGTTGGACGGGAGGTGCTTTTGGAGTTGGGGTGTGGTTGGACGGGAGATGATGTTGGAGTTGGCGTGTGGTTGGACGGGAGGTGATGTTGGAGTTGGCGTGTGGTTGGACGGGAGGTGATGTTGGAGTTGGGGTGTGGTTGGACGCGAGGTGATGTTGGAATAGGGGTTGGGTTGGACGGGAGGTGTTGTTGGATTTGTGGTGTGGTTGGACGGAATGTGTTGTTGGAGTTGTGGTGTGGTTGGACGGGAGGTGCTGTTGGAGTTGGGGTGGCGTTGGACAGAGGTGATGTTGGAGTAGAGGGAGTGGTGGAACGGGAGATGTTGTTGGAGTCGGCATGGGGTGGGACGGGAGGTGCTGTTGGTTTAGGGGTGGGGTTGGACGGAGATGATGTTGGAGTAGATGTGGTGCTGGACGGGAGGTGATGTTGGATTAGGGGGTGTGGTTGGACATGGATGTGCTGTTGGAGTATGTGTGGGATTAGACGGGAAGAGCTGTTGGAGTAGGGGTGTGTTTGGATGGGATGTTATGTTGGAGTAGGGCGTGGGGTTGGACGGGAGGTGATATTAGAGTAGGGGGTGGGGTTGGACGGGAGGTGATGTTGGAGTAGGGGTGCAGTTGGACGGGAGGTGCTGTTGGAGTATTGGTTGGGTTGGACGTGAGGTGATGTTGGAGTAGGGGTTGGGTTGGACGGATGTGATGTTGGAGTAGGGGTGGGGCTGGACAGAGGTGTTGTTGGAGTAGGGGTGGGGTTGGACGGGAGATGTTGTTGGCGTTGGTGTGGGGTTGGACGGGATGTGTTGTTGGAGTAGGGGTGGGGTTGGACGGAGGTGATGTTGGATTAGTGGTGGGGTTGGACGGAAGGTGTTGTTGGAGTAGGGGGTGGGGTTGGACGGGAGGTGATGTTGGAGTTGGTGTGTGGTTGGACGGGAGGTGTTGTTGGAGTAGGGGGTGTGGTTTAACGGATTTGATGTTGGAGTAGGGGTGGGTCTAGACGGGAGGTGTTGTTGGAGTAGTGGTGTGGTTGAACGGAGGTGATGTTGGAGTAGGGGTGGTTTTGGACTGGTGGTGTTGTTGGAGTAGTGGTTGGGTTGGACGTGAGGTGATGTTGGAGTTGGGGTTGGCTTGGACGGAGGTGATGTTGGAGTAGATGTGGGGGTGGACGGAGGTGATGTTGGTGTAGGGGTGGGGTTGGACGGGAGGTGTTGTTGGAATATGGGTGGGGTTGGACGGGAGGTGTTGTTGGAGTAGGGCTGGGGTTGGATGGATGTGTTGTTGGAGTTGGAGTGGGGTTGGATGGGATGTGTTGTTGGAGTAGGGGTGGGGTTGGACGGAGGTGATGTTGGATTAGTGGTGGTGTTGGACGGGAAATGTTGTTGGAGTAGGGGTTAGGGTTGGACGGGAGGGGCTGTTTGAGTAGGGGTGTGGTTGGACTGGATGTGTTGTTGGAGTAGGGGGTGTGGTTGAACGGAGGTGATGTTGGAGTTGGGGTTGTGTTGGACTGGAGGTGTTGTTGGAGTAGTGGTTGGCTTGGACGTGAGGTGATGTTGGAGTAGGGGTTGGCTTGGACGGAGGTGATGTTGGAGTAGATGTGGGGCTGGACGGAGGTGATGTTGGTGTAGGGGTGGTGTTGGACGGGAGGTGTTGTTGGAGTAGGGGGTGGGGATGGATGGAGGTGATGTTGAATTCGGGGTGGGGCTGGACGGGAGGTGTTGTTGGAATAGGGGTGGGGTTGGACGGGTGGTGTTGTTGGAGTAGGGCTGGGGTTGGACGGATGTGTTGTTGGAGTAGGGGTGGGGTTGAACGGAGGTGATGTTGGAGTAGGGGTGGTGTTGGACTGAAGGTGTTGTTGGAGTAGGGTGTGTGGTTTAACGGATTTGATGTTGGAGTACGGGTGGGGTTGGACGGGAGGTGTTGTTGGAGTAGGGGGTGGGGATGGATGGAGGTGATGTTGAATTCGGGGTGGGGCTGGACGGGAGGTGTTGTTGGAATAGGGGTGGGGTTTGACGGGTGGTGTTGTTGGAGTAGGGCTGGGGTTGGACGGATGTGTTGTTGGAGTAGGGGTGGGGTTGGATGGAGGTGATGTTGGATTAGTGGTGAGGTTGGACGGGAGATGTTGTTGGAGTAGGGGTTAGGGTTGGACGGGAGGTGCTGTTTGAGTAGGGGTGTGGTTGGACTGGATGTGTTGTTGGAGTAGGGGGTGTGATTGAACGGAGGTGATTTTGAAGTAGGGGTAGTGTTGAACTGGAGGTCTTGTTGGCGTAGTGGTTGGGTTGGACGTGAGGAGATGATGGAGTAGGGGTTGGCTTGGACGAAGGTGATGTTGGAGTAGATGTGGGGCTGGACGGAGGTGATGTTGGTGTAGGGGTGGGGTTGGACAGGAGGTTTTGTTGGAGTAGGGCTGGGGTTGGACTGAGGTGCTGTTGGAGTATTGGTTGGGTTGGACGTGAGGTGATGTTGGAGTAGGGGGTGTGATTGAACGGAGGTGATTTTGAAGTAGGGGTGGTGTTGGTCTGGAGGTCTTGTTGGAGTAGTGGTTGGGTTGGACGTGAGGAGATGATGGAGTAGGGGTTGGCTTGGACGGAGGTGATGTTGGACTAGATGTGGGGCTGGACGGAGGTGATGTTGGTGTAGGGGTGGGGTTGGACAGGAGGTTTTGTTGGAGTATTGGTTGGGTTGGACGTGAGGTGATGTTGGAGTAGGGGTTGGTTTGGACGGAGGTGATGTTGGAGTAGGAGTGGTGTTGGACGGAGGTGCTGTTGGAGTAGGGGGTGGGGTTGGACGTAGGTGCTGTTGGAGTAGGGGTGTGGTTGGACGGGAGGTGCTGTTGGAGTAGTTGTGGAGTTGGACAGGAGGTGAAGTTGGATTTGGGGTGGGGTTGGACGGAGATAATGTTGGAGTAGAGGTGGGGTTGGACGGGAGATGATGTTGGAGTCAGGGTGTGGTTGGACAGGAGATGATGTTGGAGTAGGGGGCGTGGTTAGATGGGAGGTGTTGTTGGAGTAGGGGTTGGGTTGGAATTGAGGTGTTATTGGATTAGTGGACGGGGTTGGACGGGAGGTGATGTTGGAGTCGGGGTGTGGTTGGACGGGAGGTGATGTTGGAGTTGGGGTGTGGTTGGACGTGAGGTGATGTTGGAGTAGGGGTTGGGTTGGACGGGAGGTGTTGTTGGACTTGGGGTGTGGTTGGACGGGAGGTGATGTTGGAGTTGGGGTGGGGTTGGCCGGGAGGTGCTTTTCGAGCTGGGGTGTGGTTGGACGGGAGGTGTTGTTGGTGTTGGGGTGTGGTTGGACGGGAGGTGATGTTGGAGTTGGGGTGTGGTTGGACGGGAGGTGTTGTTGGAGTAGGGGGTGTGGTTTGACGGATTTGATGTTGGAGTTGGGGTGTGGTTGGACGGGAGGTGATGTTGGAGTTGGGGTGTGGTTGGACGGGAGGTGTTGTTGGAGTTGTGGTGTGGTTGGACGGGAGGTGTTGTTGGAGTTGGGGTGTGGTTGGACGGGAGGTGATGTTGGAATAGGGGTTGGGTTGGACGGGAGGTGTTGTTGGAGTTGTGGTGTGGTTGGACGGGAGCTGCTGTTGGAGTTGGGGTGGCATTGGACAGAGGTGATGTTGGAGTAGAGGGTGTGGTGGAACGGGAGATGTTGTTGGAGTCGGCATGGGGTGGGACGGGAGGTGATGTTGGAGGAGGGGGTGTGGTTGGACATGGATGTGCTGTTGGAGTATGTGTGGGATTAGAAGGGAGGAGCTGTTGGAGTAGGGGAGTGTT
Organism: Hemitrygon akajei; assembly: GCF_048418815.1. NCBI lineage: Eukaryota > Metazoa > Chordata > Chondrichthyes > Myliobatiformes > Dasyatidae > Hemitrygon > Hemitrygon akajei. The sequence goes on from NC_133134.1 coordinate 83,705,970, forward strand.
TGGACGGGATGTCATGTTGGAGTAGGGCGTGGGGTTGGACGGGAGGTGATGTTAGAGTAGGGGGTGGGGTTGGACGGGAGGTGCTGTTGGAGTAGGGGTGGAGTTGGACGGGAGGTGCTGTTGGAGTATTGGTTGGGTTGGACGTCAGGTGATGTTGGAGTAGGGGTTGGGTTGGACGGAGGTGATGTTGGAGTAGGGGTGGGGCTGGACAGAGGTGTTGTTGGAGTAGGGGTGGGGTTGGACGGGAGATGTTGTTGGAGTTGGTGTGGGGTTGGACGGGATGTGTTGTTGGAGTTGGGGTGTGGTTGGACGGGAGGTGTTGTTGGAGTAGGGGTTGTGGTTTAACGGATTTGATGTTGGAGTAGGGGTGGGTCTAGATGGGAGGTGTTGTTGGAGTAGGGGTGTGGTTGAACCCAGGTGATGTTGGAGTTGGGGTGGTGTTGGACTGGAGGTGTTGTTGGAGTAGGGGGTGGGGATGGATGGAGGTGATGTTGAATTCGGGGTGGGGCTTGACGGGAGGTGTTGCTGGAATAGGGGTTGGGTTGGACGGGAGATGTTGTTGGAGTAGGGGTTAGGGTTGGACGGGAGGGGCTGTTTGAGTAGGGGTGTGGTTGGACTGGATGTGTTGTTGGAGTAGGGGGTGTGGTTGAACGGAGGTGATGTTGGAGTAGGGGTTGTGTTGGACTGGAGGTGTTGTTGGAGTAGTGGTTGGCTTGGACGTGAGGTGATGTTGGAGTAGGGGTTGGCTTGGACGGAGGTGATGTTGGTGTAGATGTGGGGCTGGATGGAGGTGATGTTGGTGTAGGGGTGGGGTTGGACGGGAGGTGTTGTTGGAGTAGGGGGTGGGGATGGATGGAGGTGATGTTGAATTCGGGGTGGGGCTGGACGGGAGGTGTTGTTGGAATAGGGGTGGGGTTGGACGGGTGGTGTTGTTGGAGTAGGGCTGGGTTTGGACGGATGTGTTGTTGGAGTAGGGGTGGGGTTGGACGGAGGTGATGTTGGATTAGTGGTGGGTTTGGACGGGAGATGATGTTGGAGTAGGGGTTAGGGTTGGACGGGAGGTGCTGTTTGAGTAGGGGTGTGGTTGGACTGGATGTGTTGTTGGAGTAGGGGGTGTGGTTGAACGGAGATGATGTTGGAGTAGGGGTGGGGTTGGACTGAAGGTGTTGTTGGAGTAGGGGCTGTGGTTTAACGGATTTGATGTTGGAGTACGGGTGGGGTTGGACGGGAGGTGTTGTTGGAGTAGGGGGTGGGGATGGATGGAGGTGATGTTGAATTCGGGGTGGGGCTGGACGGGAGGTGTTGTTGGAATAGGGGTGGGGTTGGACGGGTGGTGTTGTTGGAGTAGGGCTGGGGTTGGACGGATGTGTTATTGGAGTAGGGGTGGGGTTGGACGGAGGTGATGTTGGATTAGTGGTGAGGTTGGACGGGAGATGTTGTTGGAGTAGGGGTTAGGGTTAGACGGGAGGTGCTGTTTGAGTAGGGGTGTGGTTGGACGTAGGTGCTGTTGGAGTAGGGGTGTGGTTGGACGGGAGGTGCTGTTGGAGTAGTTGTGGAGTTGGACAGGAGGTGAAGTTGGAGTTGGGCTGGCGTTGGACAGTGGTGATGTTGGAGTAGAGGGTGTGTTTGGACTGGAGGTGATGTTGGAGTTGGGGTTGGGTTGGACGGGAGGTGCTTTTGGAGTTGGGGTGTGGTTGGACGGGAGATGATGTTGGAGTTGGCGTGTGGTTGGACGGGAGGTGATGTTGGAGTTGGCGTGTGGTTGGACGGGAGGTGATGTTGGAGTTGGGGTGTGGTTGGACGCGAGGTGATGTTGGAGTAGGGGTGGGGTTGGATGGAGGTGCTGTTGGAGTAGGGGGTGGGGATGGACGTAGGTGCTGTTGGAGTAGGGTTGTGGTTGGACGGGAGGTGCTGTTGGAGTAGGGGTGGAGTTGGACGGGAGGTGAAGTTGGAGTTGGGGTGGGGTTGGACGGAGATGATGTTGGACTAGAGGTGGGATTGGACGGGAGATGATGTTGGAGTCGGCGTGTGGTTGGACAGGAGATGATGTTGGAGTAGGGGGAGTGGTTAGACGGGAGGTGTTGTTGGAGTAGTGGTTGGGTTGGAATGGAGGTGTTATTGGATTGGGGACGGGGTTGGACGGGAGGTGATGTTGGAGTCGGGGTGTGGTTGGACGGGAGGGGATGTTGGAGTTGGTGTGTGGTTGGACGCGAGGTGATGTTGGAGTTGGGGTGGGGTTGGCCGGGAGGTGCTTTTAGAGCTGGGGTGTGGTTGGACGGGAGGTGATGTTGGAGTTGGGGTGGCGTTGGACAGTGGTGATGTTGGAGTAGAGGGTGTGGTTGGACGGGAGGTGATGTTGGAGTTGGGGTTGGGTTGGACGGGAGGTGCTTCTGGAGTTGGGGTGTGGTTGGACGGGAGGTGATGTTGGAGTTGGCGTGTGATTGGACGGGAGGTGTTGTTGGATTTGTGGTGTGGTTGGACGGAATGTGTTGTTGGAGTTGGGGTGTGGTTGGACGGGAGGTGATGTTGGAATAGGGGTTGGGTTGGACGGGAGGTATTGTTGGAGTTGTGGTGTGGTTGGACGGGAGGTGCTGTTGGAGTTGGGGTGGCGTTGGACAGAGGTGATGTTGGAGTAGAGGGAGTGGTGGAACGGGAGATGTTGTTGGAGTCGGCATGGGGTGGGACGGGAGGTGCTGTTGGTTTAGGAGTGGGGTTGGACGGAGATGATGTTGCAGTAGATGTGGTGCTGGACGGGAGGTGATGTTGGATTAGGGGGTGTGGTTGGACATGGATGTGCTGTTGGAGTATGTGTGGGATTAGACGGGAAGAGCTGTTGGAGTAGGGGTGTGTTTGGATGGGATGTTATGTTGGAGTAGGGCGTGGGGTTGGACGGGAGGTGATATTAGAGTAGGGGGTGGGGTTGGACGGGAGGTGATGTTGGAGTAGGGGTGCAGTTGGACGGGAGGTGCTGTTGGAGTATTGGTTGGGTTGGACGTGAGGTGATGTTGGAGTAGGGGTTGGGTTGGACGGATGTGATGTTGGAGTAGGGGTGGGGCTGGACAGAGGTGTTGTTGGAGTAGGGGTGGGGTTGGACGGGAGATGTTGTTGGAGTTGGTGTGGGGTTGGACGGGATGTGGTGTTGGAGTAGGGGTGGGGTTGGACGGAGGTGATGTTGGATTAGTGGTGGGGTTGGACGGAAGGTGTTGTTGGAGTAGGGGGTGGGGTTGGACGGGAGGTGATGTTGGAGTTGGTGTGTGGTTGGACGGGAGGTGTTGTTGGAGTAGGGGGTGTGGTTTAACGGATTTGATGTTGGAGTAGGGGTGGGTCTAGACGGGAGGTGTTGTTGGAGTAGTGGTGTGGTTGAACGGAGGTGATGTTGGAATAGGGGTGGTGTTGGACTGGTGGTGTTGTTGGAGTAGTGGTTGGGTTGGACGTGAGGTGATGTTGGAGTTGGGGTTGGCTTGGACGGAGGTGATGTTGGAGTAGATGTGGGGTTGGACGGAGGTGATGTTAGTGTATGGGTGGGGTTGGACGGGAGGTGTTGTTGGAGTAGGGGGTGTGGTTTAACGGATTTGATGTTGGAGTACCGGTGGGGTTGGACGGGAGGTGTTGTTGGAGTAGGGAGTGGGGATCGATGGAGGTGATGTTGAATTCGGGGTGGGGCTGGACGGGAGGTGTTGTTGGAATAGGGGTGGGGTTGGACGGGTGGTGTTGTTGGAGTAGGGCTGGGGTTGGACGGATGTGTTGTTGGAGTTGGAGTGGGGTTGGATGGGATGTGTTGTTGGAGTAGGGGTGGGGTTGGACGGGAGGGGCTGTTTGAGTAGGGGTGTGGTTGGACTGGATGTGTTGTTGGAGTAGGGGGTGTGGTTGAATGGAGGTGATGTTGGAGTTGGGGTTGTGTTGGACTGGAGGTGTTGTTGGAGTAGTGGTTGGGTTGGACGTGAGGTGATGTTGGAGTAGGGGTTGGCTTGGACGGAGGTGATGGAGTAGATGTGGGGCTGGACGGAGGTGATGTTGGTGTAGGGGTCGGGATGGACGGGAGGTGTTGTTGGAGTAGGGGGTGGGGATGGATGGAGGTGATGTTGAATTCGGTGTGGGGCTGGACGGGAGGTGTTGTTGGAATAGGGGTGGGGTTGGACGGGTGGTGTTGTTGGAGTAGGGCTGGGGTTGGACGGATGTGTTGTTGGAGTAGGGGTGGGGTTGAACGGAGGTGATGTTGTAGTAGGGGTGGTGTTGGACTGAAGGTGTTGTTGGTGTAGGGGGTGTGGTTTAACGGATTTGATGTTGGAGTACGGGTGGGGTTGGATGGGAGGTGTTGTTGGAGTAGGGGGTGGGGATGGATGGAGGTGATGTTGAATTCGGGGTGGGGCTGGACGGGAGGTGTTGTTGGAATAGGGGTGGGGTTGGACAGGTGGTGTTGTTGGAGTAGGGCTGGGGTTGGACGGATGTGTTGTTGGAGTAGGGGTGGTGTTGGACGGAGGTGATCTTGGATTAGTGGTGAGGTTGGACGGGAGATGTTGTTGGAGTAGGGGTTAGGGTTGGACGGGAGGTGTTGTTGGAGTAGGGGGTGTGATTGAACGGAGGTGATTTTGAAGTAGGGGTGGTGTTGGTCTGGAGGTCTTGTTGGAGTAGTGGTTGGGTTGGACGTGAGGAGATGATGGAGTAGGTGTTGGCTTGGACGGAGGTGATGTTGGACTAGATGTGGGGCTGGACGGAGGTGATGTTGGTGTAGGGGTGGGGTTGGACAGGAGGTTTTGTTGGAGTATTGGTTGGGTTGGACGTGAGGTGATGTTGGAGTAGGGGTTGGGTTGGACGGAGGTGATGTTGGAGTAGGAGTGGTGTTGGACGGAGGTGCTGTTGGAGTAGGGGGTGGGGTTGGACGTAGGTGCTGTTGGAGTAGGGGTGTGGTTGGACGGGAGGTGCTGTTGGAGTAGTTGTGGAGTTGGACAGGAGGTGAAGTTGGATTTGGGGTGGGGTTGGACGGAGATAATGTTGGAGTAGAGGTGGGGTTGGACGGGAGATGATGTTGGAGTCAGGGTGTAGTTGGACAGGAGATGATGTTGGAGTAGGGGGCGTGGTTAGATGGGAGGTGTTGTTGGAGTAGGGGTTGGGTTGGAATTGAGGTGTTATTGGATTAGTGGACGGGGTTGGACGGGAGGTGATGTTGGAGTCGGGGTGTGGTTGGACGGGAGGTGATGTTGGAGTTGGGGTGTGGTTGGACGTGAGGTGATGTTGGAGTAGGGGTTGGGTTGGACGGGAGGTGTTGTTGGACTTGGGGCGTGGTTGGACGGGAGGTGATGTTGGAGTTGGGGTGGGGTTGGCCGGGAGGTGCTTTTCGAGCTGGGGTGTGGTTGGACGGGAGGTGTTGTTGGAGTTGGGGTGTGGTTGGACGGGAGGTGATGTTGGAGTTGGGGTGTGGTTGGACGGGAGGTGTTGTTGGAGTAGGGGGTGTGGTTTGACGGATTTGATGTTGGAGTTGGGGTGTGGTTGGACGGGAGGTGTTGTTGGAGTTCGGGTGTGGTTGGACGGGAGGTGTTGTTGGAGTTGTGGTGTGGTTGGACGGGAGGTGTTGTTGGAGTTGGGGTGTGGTTGGACGGGAGGTGATGTTGGAATAGGGGTTGGGTTGGACGGGAGGTGTTGTTGGAGTTGTGGTGTGGTTGGACGGGAGCTGCTGTTGGAGTTGGGGTGGCATTGGACAGAGGTGATGTTGGAGTAGAGGGTGTGGTGGAACGGGAGATGTTGTTGGAGTCGGCATGGGGTGGGACGGGAGGTGATGTTGGAGGAGGGGGTGTGGTTGGACATGGATGTGCTGTTGGAGTATGTGTGGGATTAGAAGGGAGGAGCTGTTGGAGTAGGGGAGTGTTTGGACGGGATGTCATGTTGGAGTAGGGCGTGGGGTTGGACGGGAGGTGATGTTAGAGTAGGGGGTGGGGTTGGACGGGAGGTGCTGTTGGAGTAGGGGTGGAGTTGGACGGGAGGTGCTGTTGGAGTATTGGTTGGGTTGGACGTCAAGTGATGTTGGAGTAGGGGTTGGGTTGGACGGAGGTGATGTTGGAGTAGGGGTGGGGCTGGACAGAGGTGTTGTTGGAGTAGGGGTGGGGTTGGACGGGAGATGTTGTTGGAGTTGGTGTGGGGTTGGACGGGATGTGTTGTTGGAGTTGGGGTGTGGTTGGACGGGAGGTGTTGTTGGAGTAGGGGTTGTGGTTTAACGGATTTGATGTTGGAGTAGGGGTGGGTCTAGATGGGAGGTGTTGTTGGAGTAGGGGTGTGGTTGAACCCAGGTGATGTTGGAGTAGGGGTGGTGTTGGACTGGAGGTGTTGTTGGAGTAGGGGGTGGGGATGGATGGAGGTGATGTTGAATTCGGGGTGGGGCTGGACGGGAGGTGTTGCTGGAATAGGGGTTGGGTTGGACGGGAGGTGTTGTTGGAATAGGGGTGGGGTTGGACGGGTGGTGTTGTTGGAGTAGGGCTGGGGTTGGACGGATGTGTTGTTGGAGTAGGGGTGGGGTTGGACGGAGGTGATGTTGGATTAGTGGTGGGTTTGGACGGGAGATGATGTTGGAGTAGGGGTTAGGGTTGGACGGGAGGTGCTGTTTGAGTAGGGGTGTGGTTGAACGGAGGTGATGTTGGAGTAGGGGTGGTGTTGGACTGAAGGTGTTGTTGGAGTAGGGGGTGTGGTTTAACGGATTTGATGTTGGAGTACGGGTGGGGTTGGACGGGAGGTGTTGTTGGAGTAGGGGGTGGGGATGGATGGAGGTGATGTTGAATTCGGGGTGGGGCTGGACGGGAGGTGTTGTTGGAATAGGGGTGGGGTTTGACGGGTGGTGTTGTTGGAGTAGGGCTGGGGTTGGACGGATGTGTTGTTGGAGTAGGGGTGGGGTTGGATGGAGGTGATGTTGGATTAGTGGTGAGGTTGGACGGGAGGTGTTGTTGGAGTAGGGGGTGTGGTTTAACGGATTTGATGTTGGAGTAGGGGTGGGTCTAGACGGGAGGTGTTGTTGGAGTATGGGTGGTGTTGGACTGGTGGTGTTGTTGGAGTAGTGGTTGGGTTGGACGTGAGGTGATGTTGGAGTTGGGGTTGGCTTGGACGGAGGTGATGTTGGAGTAGATGTGGGGGTGGACGGAGGTGATGTTGGTGTAGGGGTGGGGTTGGACGGGAGGTGTTGTTGGAGTAGGGGGTGTGGTTTAACGGATTTGATGTTGGAGTACCGGTGTGGTTGGACGGGAGGTGTTGTTGGAGTAGGGGCTGTGGTTTAACGGATTTGATGTGGGAGTACGGGTGGGGTTGGACGGGAGGTATTGTTGGAGTAGGGGGTGGGGATGGATGGAGGTGATGTTGAATTCGGGGTGGGGCTGGACGGGAGGTGTTGTTGGAATAGGGGTGGGGTTGGACGGGTGGTGTTGTTGGAGTAGGGCTGGGGTTGGACGGATGTGTTGTTGGAGTAGGGGTGGGGTTGGACGGAGGTGATGTTGGATTAGTGGTGGGGTTGGACGGGAGATGATGTTGGAGTAGGGGTTAGGGTTGGACGGGAGGTGCTGTTTGAGTAGGAGTGTGGTTGGACTGGATGTGTTGTTGGAGTAGGGGGTGTGGTTGAACGGAGGTGATGTTGGAGTAGGGGTGGTGTTGGACTGAAGGTGTTGTTGGAGTAGGGGGTGTGGTTTAACGGATTTGATGTTGGAGTACGGGTGGGGTTGGACGGGAGGTGTTGTTGGAGTAGGGGGTGGGGATGGATGGAGGTGATGTTGAATTCGGGGTGGGGCTGGACGGGAGGTGTTGTTGGAATAGGGGTGGGGTTTGACGGGTGGTGTTGTTGGAGTAGGGCTGGGGTTGGACGGATGTGTTGTTGGAGTAGGGGTGGGGTTGGACGGAGGTGATGTTGGATTAGTGGTGAGGTTGGACGGGAGATGTTGTTGGAGTAGGGGTTAGGGTTGGACGGGAGGTGCTGTTTGAGTAGGGGTGTGGTTGGTCTGGATGTGTTGTTGGAGTAGGGGGTGTGATTGAACGGAGGTGATTTTGAAGTAGGGGTGGTGTTGGACTGGAGGTCTTGTTGGCGTAGTGGTTGGGTTGGACGTGAGGAGATGATGGAGTAGGGGTTGGCTTGGACGGAGGTGATGTTGGAGTAGATGTGGGGCTGGACGGAGGTGATGTTGGTGTAGGGGTGGGGTTGGACAGGAGGTTTTGTTGGAGTAGGGGTTGGGTTGGACGGAGGTGATGTTGGAGTAGGAGTGGTGTTGGACGGAGGTGCTGTTGGAGTAGGGCGTGTGGTTGGACGTAGGTGCTGTTGGAGTAGGGGTGTGGTTGGACGGGAGGTGCTGTTGGAGTAGTTGTGGAGTTGGACAGGAGGTGAAGTTGGATTTGGGGTGGGGTTGGACGGAGATGATGTTGGAGTAGAGGTGGGGTTGGACTGGAGATGATGTTGGAGTCAGGGTGTGGTTGGACAGGAGATGATGTTGGAGTAGGGGGCAGGTTAGACAGGAGGTGTTGTTGGAGTAGGGGTTGGGTTGGAATGGAGGTGTTATTGGATTAGTGGACGGGGTTGGGCGGGAGGTGATGTTGGAGTCGGGGTGTGGTTGGACGGGAGGTGATGTTGGAGTTGGGGTGTGGTTGGACGTGAGGTGATGTTGGAGTAGGGGTTGGGTTGGACGGGAGGTGTTGTTGGACTTGGGGTGTGGTTGGACGGGAGGTGATGTTGGAGTTGAGGTGGGGTTGGCCGGGAGGTGCTTTTCGAGCTGGGGTGTGGTTGGACGGGAGGTGTTGTTGGAGTTGGGGTGTGGTTGGACGGGAGGTGATGTTGGAGTTGGGGTGTGGTTGGACGGGAGGTGTTGTTGGAGTAGGGGGTGGGGATGGATGGAGGTGATGTTGAATTCGGGGTGGGGCTGGACGGGAGGTGTTGTTGGAATAGGGGTGGGGTTGGACGGGAGGTGTTGTTGGAGTAGGGCTGGGGTTGGATGGATGTGTTGTTGGAGTTGGAGTGGGGTTGGATGGGATGTGTTGTTGGAGTAGGGGTGGGGTTGGACGGAGGTGATGTTGGATTAGTGGTGGTGTTGGACGGGAAATGTTGTTGGAGTAGGGGTTAGGTTTGGACGGGAGGGGCTGTTTGAGTAGGGGTGTGGTTGGACTGGATGTGTTGTTGGAGTAGGGGGTGTGGTTGAACGGAGGTGATGTTGGAGTTGGGGTTGTGTTGGACTGGAGGTGTTGTTGGAGTAGTGGTTGGGTTGGACGTGAGGTGATGTTGGAGTAGGGGTTGGCTTGGACGGAGGTGATGTTGGAGTAGATGTGGGGCTGGACGGAGGTGATGTTGGTGTAGGGGTGGTGTTGGACGGGAGGTGTTGTTGGAGTAGGGGGTGGGGATGGATGGAGGTGATGTTGAATTCGGGGTGGGGCTGGACGGGAGGTGTTGTTGGAATAGGGGTGGGGTTGGACGGGTGGTGTTGTTGGAGTAGGGCTGGGGTTGGACGGATGTGTTGTTGGAGTAGGGGTGGGGTTGGACGGAGGTGATGTTGGATTAGTGGTGGGGTTGGACGGGAGATGATGTTGGAGTAGGGGTTAGGGTTGGACGGGAGGGGCTGTTTGAGTAGAGGTGTGGTTGGACTGGATGTGTTGTTGGAGTAGGGGGTGTGGTTGAACGGAGGTGATGTTGGAGTAGGGGTGGTGTTGGACTGAAGGTGTTGTTGGAGTAGGGGGTGTGGTTTAACGGATTTGATGTTGGAGTACGGGTGGGGTTGGACGGGAGGTGTTGTTGGAGTAGGGGGTGGGGATGGATGGAGGTGATGTTGAATTCGGGGTGAGGCTGGACGGGAGGTGTTGTTGGAATAGGGGTGGGGTTTGACGGGTGGTGTTGTTGGAGTAGGGCTGGGGTTGGACGGATGTGTTGTTGGAGTAGGGGTGGGGTTGGACGGAGGTGATGTTGGATTAGTGGTGAGGTTGGACGGGAGATGTTGTTGGAGTAGGGGTTAGGGTTGGACGGGAGGTGCTGTTTGAGTAGGGGTGTGGTTGGTCTGGATGTGTTGTTGGAGTAGGGGGTGTGATTGAACGGAGGTGATTTTGAAGTAGGGGTGGTGTTGGACTGGAGGTCTTGTTGGCGTAGTGGTTGGGTTGGACGTGAGGAGATGATGGAGTAGGGGTTGGCTTGGACGGAGGTGATGTTGGAGTAGATGTGGGGCTGGACGGAGGTGATGTTGGTGTAGGGGTGGGGTTGGACAGGAGGTTTTGTTGGAGTAGGGCTGGGGTTGGACGGAGGTGATGTTGGAGTAGGGGTTGGGTTGGACGGAGGTGATGTTGGAGTAGGAGTGGTGTTGGACGGAGGTGCTGTTGGAGTAGGGCGTGTGGTTGGACGGGAGGTGCTGTTGGAGTAGTTGTGGAGTTGGACAGGAGGTGAAGTTGGATTTGGGGTGGGGTTGGACGGAGATGATGTTGGAGTAGAGGTGGGGTTGGACTGGAGATGATGTTGGAGTCAGGGTGTGGTTGGACAGGAGATGATGTTGGAGTAGGGGGCAGGTTAGACAGGAGGTGTTGTTGGAGTAGGGGTTGGGTTGGAATGGAGGTGTTATTGGATTAGTGGACGGGGTTGGGCGGGAGGTGATGTTGGAGTCGGGGTGTGGTTGGACGGGAGGTGATGTTGGAGTTGGGGTGTGGTTGGACGTGAGGTGATGTTGGAGTAGGGGTTGGGTTGGACGGGAGGTGTTGTTGGACTTGGGGTGTGGTTGGACGGGAGGTGATGTTGGAGTTGAGGTGGGGTTGGCCGGGAGGTGCTTTTCGAGCTGGGGTGTGGTTGGACGGGAGGTGTTGTTGGAGTTGGGGTGTGGTTGGACGGGAGGTGATGTTGGAGTTGGGGTGTGGTTGGACGGGAGGTGTTGTTGGAGTAGGGGGTGTGGTTTGACGGATTTGATGTTGGAGTTGGGGTGTGGTTGGAACGGAGGTGATGTTGGAGTTGGGGTGTGGTTGGACGGGAGGTGTTGTTGGAGTTGTGGTGTGGTTGGACGGGAGGTGTTGTTGGAGTTGGGGTGTGGTTGGACGGGAGGTGATGTTGGAATAGGGGTTGGGTTGGACGGGAGGTGTTGTTGGAGTTGTGGTGTGGTTGGACGGGAGGTGCTGTTGGAGTTGGGGTGGCATTGGACAGAGGTGATGTTGGAGTAGAGGGTGTGGTGGAACGGGAGATGATGTTGGAGTTGGCATGGGGTGGGACGGGAGGTGCTGTTGGTTTAGGGGTGGGGTTGGACGGAGATGATGTTGGAGTAGATGTGGGGCTGGACGGGAGGTGTTGTTGGAGTAGGGGTTGGGTTGGAATGGAGGTGTTATTGGATTAGGGGACGGGGTTGGACGGGAGGTGATGTTGGAGTCGTGGTGTGGTTGGACGGGAGGTGATGTTGGAGTTGGGGTGTGGTTGGACGCGAGGTGATGTTGGAGTAGGGGTTGGGTTGGACGGGAGGTGTTGTTGGACTTGGGGTGTGGTTGGACTGGAGGTGATGTTGGAGTTGGGGTGGGGTTGGCCGGGAGGTGCTTTTGGAGCTGGGGTGTGGTTGGGCGGGAGGTGATGTTGGAGTTGGCGTGTGGTTTAATGGGAGGTGCTGTTGGAGTTGGGGTGGCGTTGGACAGAGGTGATTTTGGTGTAGAGGGTGTGGTTGGACGGGAGGTGATGTTGGAGTTGGGGTTTGATTGGACGGGAGGTGTTGTTGGAGTTGTGGTGTGGTTGGACGGGAGGTGTTGTTGGAGTTGGGGTGTGGTTGGACGGGAGGTGATGTTGGAATAGGGGTTGGGTTGGACGGGAGGTGTTGTTGGAGTTGTGGTGTGGTTGGACGGGAGGTGCTGTTGGAGTTGGGGTGGCATTGGACAGAGGTGATGTTGGAGTAGAGGGTGTGGTGGAACGGGAGATGATGTTGGAGTTGGCATGGGGTGGGACGGGAGGTGCTGTTGGTTTAGGGGTGGGGTTGGACGGAGATGATGTTGGAGTAGATGTGGGGCTGGACGGGAGGTGTTGTTGGAGTAGGGGTTGGGTTGGAATGGAGGTGTTATTGGATTAGGGGACGGGGTTGGACGGGAGGTGATGTTGGAGTCGTGGTGTGGTTGGACGGGAGGTGATGTTGGAGTTGGGGTGTGGTTGGACGCGAGGTGATGTTGGAGTAGGGGTTGGGTTGGACGGGAGGTGTTGTTGGACTTGGGGTGTGGTTGGACTGGAGGTGATGTTGGAGTTGGGGTGGGGTTGGCCGGGAGGTGCTTTTGGAGCTGGGGTGTGGTTGGGCGGGAGGTGATGTTGGAGTTGGCGTGTGGTTTAATGGGAGGTGCTGTTGGAGTTGGGGTGGCGTTGGACAGAGGTGATTTTGGTGTAGAGGGTGTGGTTGGACGGGAGGTGATGTTGGAGTTGGGGTTTGATTGGACGGGAGGTGCTTTTGGAGTTGGGGTGTGGTTGGACGGGAGGTGATGTTGGAGTTGGCGTGTGGTTGGATGGGAGGTGATGTTGGAATAGTGGTGGGGTTGCACGTGAGGTGTTGTTGGTGTAGGGGGTGTGGTTGGACGGGTTGTGATGTTGGAGTTGGGGTGTGGTTGGACGGGATGTGATGTTGGAACTGGGGTGTGGTTGAACGGGAGGTGATGTTGGAGTTGGCGTGTGGTTGGACGGGAGGAGATGTTGGAGTAGGGTTCTGGTTGTACGGGAGGTGCTGTTGGAGTAGGGGTGGAGTTGGACAGGAGGTGAAGTTGGAGTTGGGGTGGGGTTGGACGGAGATAATGTTGGAGTAGAGGTGGGGTTGGACGGGAGATGATGTTGGAGTCGGGGTGTGGTTGGACAGGAGATGATGTTGGAGTAGGGGGCATGGTTAGATGGGAGGTGTTGTTGGAGTAGGGGTTGGGTTGGAATGAAGGTGTTATTGGATTAGTGGACAGGGTTGGACGGGAGCTGATGTTGGAGTCGGGGTGTGGTTGGACGGGAGGTGATTTTGGAGTTGGGTTGTGGTTGGATGTGAGGTGAAGTTGGAGTAGGGGTTGGGTTGGACGGGAGGTGTTGTTGGACTTGGGGTGTGGTTGGACAGGAGGTGATGTTGGAGTTGGGGTGTGGTTGGACGGGAGGTGTTGTTGGAGTTGGGGTGTGATTGGACGGGAGGTGATGTTGGAGTTGGGGTGTGGTTGGACGGGAGGTGTTGTTGGAGTAGGGGGTGTGGTTTGACGGATTTGATGTTGGAGTAGGGGTGTGGTTGGACGGGAGGTGCCATTGGAGTAGGGGTGGAGCTGGACGGGAGGTGAAGTTGGAGTTGGGGTGGGGTTGGACGGAGATGATGTTGGAGTAGAGGTGGGGTTGGACGGGAGATGATGTTGGAGTCGGGGTGTGGTTGGACAGGAGATGATGTTGGAGTAGGGGGCAGGTTAGACGGGAGGTGTTGTTGGAGTAGGGGTTGGGTTGGAATGGAGGTGTTATTGGATTAGGGGACGGGGTTGGACGGGAGGTGATGTTGGAGTCGTGGTGTGGTTGGACGGGAGGTGATGTTGGAGTTGGGGTGTGGTTGGACGCGAGGTGATGTTGGAGTAGGGGTTGGGTTGGACGGGAGGTGTTGTTGGACTTGGGGTGTGGTTGGACTGGAGGTGATGTTGGAGTTGGGGTGGGGTTGGCCGGGAGGTGCTTTTGGAGCTGGGGTGTGATTGGGCGGGAGGTGATGTTGGAGTTGGCGTGTGGTTGGATGGGAGGTGCTGTTGGAGTTGGGGTGCCGTTGGACAGAGGTGATTTTGGAGTAGAGGGTGTGGTTGGACGGGAGGTGATGTTGGAGTTGGGGTTTGATTGGACGGGAGGTGCTTTTGGAGTTGGTGTGTGGTTGGACGTGAGGTGTTGTTGGTGTAGGGGGTGTGGTTGGACGGGTTGTGATGTTGGAGTTGGGGTGTGGTTGGACGGGATGTGATGTTGGAACTGGGGTGTGGTTGAACGGGAGGTGATGTTGGAGTTGGGGTGTGGTTGGACGGGAGGTGTTGTTGGAGTTGTGGTGTGGTTGGACGGGAGGTGTTGTTGGAGTTCGGGTGTGGTTGGACGGGAGGTGTTGTTGGAGTTGGGGTGTGGTTGGACGGGAGGTGTTGTTGGAGTTGGGGTGTGGTTGGATGTGAGGTGATGTTGGAATAGGGGTTGGGTTGGACGGGAGGTGTTGTTGGAGTTGTGGTGTGGTTGGACTGGAGGTGTTGTTGGAGTTGGGGTGTGGTTGGACGGGAGGTGATGTTGGAGTTGGGGTGTTGTTGGACGGGAGGTTTTGTTGGAGTTGTGGTGTGGTTGGACGGGAGGTGTTGTTGGAGTTGGTGTGTGGTTGGACGGGAGGTGATGTTGGAATAGGGGTTGGGTTGGACGGGAGGTGTTGTTGGAGTTGTGGTGTGGTTGGACGGGAGGTGCTGTTGGAGTTGGGGTGGCATTGGACAGAGGTGATGTTGGAGTAGAGGGTGTGGTGGAACGGGAGATGTTGTTGGAGTCGGCATGGGGTGGGACGGGAGGTGCTGTTGGTTTAGGGGTGGGGTTGGACGGAGATGATGTTGGAGTAGATGTGGGGCTGGACGGGAGGTGATGTTGGAGTTGGGGGTGTGGTTGGACTTGGATGTGCTGTTGGAGTATGTGTGGGATTAGAAGGGAGGAGCTGTTGGAGTAGGGGTGTGTTTGGACGGGATGTTATGTTGGAGTAGGGTGTGGGGTTGGACGGGAGGTGATGTTAGAGTAGGGGGTTGGGTTGGACGTGATGTGATGTTGGAGTAGGGGTTGGGTTGGACGGAGGTGATGTTGGAGTAGGGGTGGGGCTGGACGGAGGTGTTGTTGGAGTAGGGGTGGGGTTGGACAGGAGATGTTGTTGGAGTTGGTGTGGGGTTGGACGGGATGTGTTGTTGGAGTAGGGGTGGGGTTGGACGGGAGGTGATGTTGGAGTTGGGGTGTGGTTGGACGGGAGGTGTTGTTGGAGTAGGGGTTGTGGTTTAACGGATTTGATGTTGGAGTAGGGGTGGGGTTGGACGGGAGGTGTTGTTGGAGTAGGGGTGGGGATGGATGGAGGTGATGTTGAATTCGGGGTTGGGCTGGACGGGAGGTGTTGTTGGAATAGGGTTGGGGTTGGACGGGTGGTGTTGTTGGAGTAGGGCTGGGGTTGGACGGATGTGTTGTTGCAGTTGGAGTGTGGTTGGACGGGATGTGTTGTTGGAGTAGGGGTGTTGTTCGACGGAGGTGATGTTGGATTAGATGTGGGGCTGGACGGAGGTGATGTTGGTGTAGGGGTGTGGTTGGACGGGAGGTGTTGTTGGAGTAGGGGTTAGGGTTGGACGAGAGGTGCTGTTTGAGTAGGGGTGTGGTTGGACTGGATGTGTTGTTGGAGTAGGGGGTGTGGTTGAACGGAGGTGATGTTGGAGTTGGGGTGGTGTTGGACTGGAGGTGTTGTTGAAGTAGTGGTTGGGTTGGACGTGAGGTGATGTTGGAGTAGGGGTTGACTTGGACGGAGGTGATGTTGGAGTAGATGTGGGGCTGGACGGAGGTGATGTTGGTGTAGGGGTGGGGTTGGACGGGAAGTGTTTTTGGAGTAGGGGTTAGGGTTGGACGAGAGGTGCTGTTTGAGTAGGGGTGTGGTTGGACTGGATGTGTTGTTGGAGTAGGGGGTGTGGTTGAACGGAGGTGATGTTGGAGTAGGGGTGGTGTTGGACTGGAGGTGTTGTTGAAGTAGGGGGTGTGGTTTAACGGATTTGATGTTGGAGTACGGGTGGGGTTGGACGGAGGTGTTGTTGGAGTAGGGGGTGTGGTTTAACAGATTTGATGTTGGAGTAGGGGTGTGGTTGGACGTGAGGTGATGTTGGAGTAGGGGTTGGGTTGGACGGGAGGTGTTGTTGGACTTGGGGTGTGGTTGGACTGGAGGTGATGTTGGAGTTGGGGTGGGGTTGGCCGGGAGGTGCTTTTGGAGCTGGGGTGTGGTTGGGCGGGAGGTGATGTTGGAGTTGGCGTGTGGTTGGATGGGAGGTGCTGTTGGAGTTGGGGTGGCGTTGGACAGAGGTGATTTTGGAGTAGAGGGTGTGGTTGGACGGGAGGTGATGTTGGAGTTGGGGTTTGATTGGACGGGAGGTGCTTTTGGAGTTGGGGTGTGGTTGGACGTGAGGTGTTGTTGGTGTAGGGGGTGTGGTTGGACGGGTTGTGATGTTGGAGTTGGGGTGTGGTTGGACGGGATGTGATGTTGGAACTGGGGTGTGGTTGAACGGGAGGTGATGTTGGAGTTGGGGTGTGGTTGGACGGGAGGTGTTGTTGGAGTTGTGGTGTGGTTGGACGGAGATGATGTTGGAGTTGTGGTGGGGTTCGACGGGAGGTGTTGTTGGAGTTGTGGTGGGGTTGGACGGAGATGATGTTGGAGTAGAGGTGGGGTTGGACGGGAGGTGTTGTTGGATTTGGGGTGTGGTTGGACGGAAGTTGATGTTGGAGTAGAGGTGGTTTGGACAGGAGATGATGTTGGAGTAGAGGTGGGGTTGGACGGAGATGATGTTGGAGTAGTGGTGGGGTTGGACGGGAGGTGATGTTGGAGTTGGGGTGGGGTTGGACAGGAAATGATGTTGGAGTTGAGGTGGGGTTGGACGGAGATGATGTTGGAGTAGAGGTGGGGTTGGACGGGAGTTGAGGTTGGAGTAGGTTTGGGGTTGGACGGAGATGATGTTGGAGTAGGTGTGGGGTTGGACGGAAATGATTTTGGAGTAGGGGTGGGGTTGGACGGAGATGATGTTGGAGTAGAGGTGGGGTTGTTCGGGAGTTGAGGTTGGAGTAGGGTTGGGGTTGGACGGAGATGATGTTGGAGTAGGGGTGGGGTTGGACCGAAATGATTTTGGAGTAGGGGTGGGGTTGGACGGGAGGTGATGTTGGAGTAGGGGTGGGGTTGGACATAGATAATGTTGGAGTAGGGGTGGGGTTGGACGGAGATTATATTGGAGTTGGGGTGGGGTTGGACGGAGATGATGTTGGAGTAGGGGTTGGTTTGGACTGGAGTTGATGTTGGAGTTGGGGTGGGGTTGGACGGGAGGTGATGTTGGAGTAGGGGTTGGTTTGGACTGGAGTTGATGTTGGAGTAGGGGTGGGGTTGGACAGGAGGTGATGTTGGAGTAGAGGTGGGGTTGGACCGGAGGTGATGTTGGAATAGGGGGTGGGTTTGGACGGGAGGTGATGTTGGAGTAGGGGTGGGGTTGGACGTGAGGTGATGTTGGAGTTGGGGTGGGGTTGGACGGAGATGATGTTGGAGTAGAGGTGGGGTTGGACGGAGATGATGTTGGAGTAGAGGTGGGATTGGACGGGAGGTGATGTTGGAGTTGGGGTGGGGTTGGACGGAGATGATGTTGGAGTTGTGGTGGGGTTGGACGGAGATGATGTTGGAGTAGAGGTGGGGTTGGACGGGAGGTGTTGTTGGATTTGGGGTGTGGTTGGACGGAAGTTGATGTTGGAGTAGAGGTGGTTTGGACAGGAGATGATGTTGGAGTAGAGGTGGGGTTGGACGGAGATGATGTTGGAGTAGTGGTGGGGTTGGATGGGAGGTGATGTTGGAGTTGGGGTGGGGTTGGACAGGAAATGATGTTGGAGTTGAGGTGGGGTTGGACGGAGATGATGTTGGAGTAGAGGTGGGGTTGGACGGGAGTTGAGGTTGGAGTAGGTTTGGGGTTGGACGGAGATGATGTTGGAGTAGGGGTGGGGTTGGACGGAAATGATTTTGGAGTAGGGGTGGGGTTGGACGGAGATGATGTTGGAGTAGAGTTGGGGTTGGACGGGAGTTGAGGTTGGAGTAGGGTTGGGGTTGGACGGAGATGATGTTGGAGTAGGGGTGGGGTTGGACGGAAATGATTTTGGAGTAGGGGTGGGGTTGGACGGGAGGTGATGTTGGAGTAGGGGTGGGGTTGGACATAGATAATGTTGGAGTAGGGGTGGGGTTGGACGGGAGGTGATGTTGGAGTAGAGGTGGGGTTGGACGGAGATGATGTTGGAGTAGCTTGTGCAAGTCGCTGAGGTGCGTTTTCCAGAAGTAATATATGGTATTGAAGCTGCTGATAACATCCCTGGTCTTACCCCCCTCCCACCCTCAATTTTGATTAAACGAATATCCTATGAGCGCCTGGATGAGTGTACTTCGAAGAGGTTACTCGCAGGTCAATGAAGCTAGTAGAAAAGGGGAGCTTCGCGGGCGTTAGGACATTCCAGAGCTCCATCAGTGTCGGGAGCTGACCGCTGCGAATTGAATACAGAAGGGGCAAGTGTAGGCCAGCGGTGAGAGTGTGGTAGTCAGGCTTTGACTCAAGAGGCTGAGGCCAGTGACTCAGGTTCGAAGATTTGGTCTTGGTTGCAGGTCGGACGGCAGACACGGCAGTGGAATGCTCCTCCTGTGGGATGTGGGAATTCATGGAACCTGATCGTCCCCCTGATGACTACACCTGCGGGAAGTGCAGCCAACCCCAGCTCGTGAAAAACCGCATTAAGGAGCTGGAACTGGAGGTGGATGAACTTAGGATCGTCCAGGAGGCGGAGCAATTGGTAGATACGACTGTTGAGCAGGTGGTTACGCTCAGGGTGCAGAGTTCGAGGAGTAGAGGTGTGAACACCGAGAGAGGTAAAGGGAGAAGGAAGTCAGTGCGGGGTCCCCCCGTGGCCATTCCCCTCAGCAACAGGTATACCCCGTCGGATACTGCTGAGGGGGTGACCTATCTGGGCAAGGCAGCAGCAGCCAATGTGGTTGGCTCTGAGCCTCAGAAGGGAAGGGTGAAGTCAGGTGGAGCAATAGTCACAGGGGACTCGATAGTTGGGGGACAGATAGGAGATTCTGTGGCAGCAAATGACACACCAGGATAGTGTGTTGCCTCCCGGGTACTAGGGTCCAGGATGTCTCTGAGCGGTTGCAGGATATCTTGAAGGGGAGGGTGAGCAGCTGGAGATTGTGGTACATGTTGCTACCAATGACATAGGCAGGAGAGGGACAGAGGTCCTGCGCAGTAATTTTAGGGAGTTAGGAAAGAGGCTGAAGATCAGGACCTCCAAGGTGGTAATCTCCGGATCACTCCCAGTGCTGCAATCTAGTGAAGGTCAGAACAAGATAGCGCAATTGAATGAGTGGCTGAGGAGATGGTACAGAGGAGGCAGGATTTCAAGGTCTTGGCACAATGGAACCTTTTCTGGGGAAGGAGTGACCTGTACACGTGGGACGGGTTACACCTAATCTGGAGGGGAACCAATATCCTGGGAGGGAGGTTTGCTGATGCTTTTGGGGAGGGTTTAAACTAGATTTGCAGGGGGGTGGGAACCAAAGTGAAGAGTTAGAGGATGGGGCAGTTGGTGCACAAGTAGAGACAGCTTGTAGGGAGTTTGTGAGGAAGGATAGGCAGATGTTAGAGTAAAGAAGCACTCAGCCTGATGGTTTGAGATGTGTCTGTTTTGATGCAAGGAGTAGCGTGAACAAGGCGGATTAACTTAGAGCATGGATCAATATGTGGAACTATGATGTTGTGGCCATTACAGAGACTTGGGTGACTCAGGGGCAGGAATGGCTGCTGAGTGTGCCGGGCTTTAGATGTTTCAAACAGGACAGGGAGGGAGGCAAAAGAGGTGGGAAGTGACATTGCTAATCAGGGATAGTGTCAGGGCTGCAGGAAAGGAGGAAGCCATGGAGGGATTGTCTACGGAGTCATTGTGGGTGGAAGTCAGAAACAGGAATGGGGCAATATCTCTACTGGGTGCTTTTATAGACCTGCCAATATTAAAAGACACATCGAGGAGCAGATAGGGAGGCAGATTCTGGAATGGTGCAATAATAAAAGGGTTGTTGCGATGAGTGGTTTTAACTGTCCTAATATTAACTAGCATCTCCTTCACACAAGGGTTTTAGGTGTGGTGGAGTTTTTTAGGTGAGTTTAGGAAGGATTCCTGGTGCAATGTATAGATAAGCGAACTAGAGAATGGGCTGTACTTGATCTGCTGTTGGGAAAAGAACCTGGTCAGGTGTCAGATCTCTGGGTGGAAGAGCATTTTGGAGGTAGTGATCAAAAATCTATCTCCTTTACCACAGCGCTGGAGAGGGATAGGAGCGGACAATTTGGGAAAACATTTAATTGGGGTAGGGGGAAATATGATTTTATTAGGCAGGAACTTGGGAGCATAAATTGGGAGCAGATGTTCTCAGGGAAACGCATGGCAGAAATGTGGCAAATGTTCAGGGAACATTTGCATGGTGTTCTGCATAGGAATGTTCTATTGAGGCAGGGAAAGGATGGTAGGGTAAAAGAACCATGGTGTACAAAGGATGTAGAAAATCTAGTTAAGAAGAAAATAAAAGCTTACGAAAGGTTCAAGAAACCAGATACTGTTAAAGCTCCAGAAAATTACAAGGGTGTCAGGAGGGAGCTCAAGAATGAAATTAGGAGAGCTAGAAGGGGCCATGAATGGACCTTGGTGAGCAGGATTAAGGAAAACCCCAAGGCATTCTACAAGTACATGAAGAGCAAGAGGATGAGCCGTGTGAGAATAGGACCCATCAGGAATGAAAGTGGAAACGTGTGCCTGGAACTGGAGGAGGTAGCGGAGGAACTTAATGAATACTTTGCTTCAGTATTCACCAGGGAAAAGGACCTTGACAATTGTGGGGATGAGTTACAGCAGACTGAAATGCCTGAGTGTATAGACATTAAGAAAGAGGATGTGTGGAAGCTTTTGAAAGGTATTAAGTTAGATAAGTCACTGTGACCGGCTGAGATATACCCCAGGTTACTGTGGGAAGTAAGGGAGGAGATTGCTGGGCCTGTGGCGATGATCTTTGCATCATCAATAGGGACGGGAGAAGTACCAGAGGATTGGAAGTTTGCAAACATTGTTCCCTTGTTCAAGGAAAGGAGTAGAGATAACCCAGGAAATTATAGACCGGTGAGTCTTACTTCAGTGGTGGGCAAGTTGTTGGGGAAGATTCTGAGATGCAGGATTTATAAGCATTTGGAAAGACATAATTTGATTAGGGCAGTCAGCATGGCTTTGTCAAGGGCAGGTCATGCCTTACGAGTCTGATTGGATTACTTGAGGATGTAACAGAACATATTGATGAAGGTAGAGCAGTGAATGTAGTGTATATGGATTTCAGTATGGCATTCCCCATTCAGAAAACAATGATGCATGGGATCCAAGGAGATCCTGGTTTGTGGATAGAGAATTGGCTTGCCGACAGAAGACAAAGTGCTTTAGATTATTCGTATTCTGCATGGAGGCTGGTGACCAGTGGTGTTCCACAGGGATCTGTTCTGGGACCCTTACTCTTTGTGCATTTTATAAATGAACTGGATGAGGAAGTAGAAGGGTGGGTTAGTAAGTTTGCTGATGACACAAAAGTTGGGGTATTGTGGATGGTCTGGAGTGTTGTCGGAGGTTACAGCGGGACATTGATAGGATGCAGAACTGGGCTGAGAAGTGGCAGATGGATTTCAACCCAGATAAGTGTGAAGCGGTTCATTTTGGTAGGTCAAATTTGAAGACAGAATATAACATTAATGGTAAGACTATTGGCAGTGTGGAGAATTGGCGAGATCTTGGGGTCCGTGTCAATAGGACACTCAAAGCAGCTACGCAGGTTGGCAGTGTTGTTAAGAAGGCGTACGGTGTATTGGCATTCATAAACCGTGGGATTGAGTTCAGGAGCCATGAGGTATTGTTACAGCTATATAAGACCTTGGGCAGACCCCACTTGGAGTACTGTGCTCAGTTCTGGTCGCCTCACTACAGGAAGGATGTGGAAACCATAGAAAGGGTGCAGAGGAGATTTACAAGGATGTTGCCTGGATTGGGGAGCATGCCTTATGAGAATAGGTTGAGTGAACTCGGCCTTTTCTCCTTCCAGCGATGGAGGATGAGAGGAGACCTGATAGAGGTGTAGAAGATGATGAGGGGCATTGATCATGCGGATAGCCAGAGGTGTTTTTTTACCAGGGCTGAAATGGCTAACACGAGGGGGCATAGTTTTATGGTGCTTGGAAGTAGGTACAAAGGGATGTCAGAGGTAAGTTTTTCACACAGAGAGTAATGGGTGCATGGAATGCCCTGCCAGTGAAGGTGGTAGAGGCGGATACAATAGGGTCTTTTAGGAGACCCTTAGATAGCTGCATGAAGGTTAGAAAAATAGAGGGCTATGCGGTAGGGAGATTCTAGGTTACATGGTCGGCACAACATTGTGGGCTGAAGGGCCTGTGATGTGCTGTAGATTTCTATGTTCTATCACTTCAGGCTGACCCCAATCCATCCCAGACTTATCTGAATTCCCCTGGTAAGGGGAGGCATGATGACGCAGAGGGTAGAGCCTCTGTCTCACGGCTCCAGAGGTCTGATAGGATCCTGACCTCCCGCACACGTGTGCGAAGTTTGCACGTTCTCCCAGCGTCTACATGGCTTTCCCCGGGTGCTCCGGTTCCCTCACTTCCCAATGACTTGTGGGGTCAGCCATTGTAAATCCATCAACCACCCCCCCCCCCCCGTATGTGTGTGTCTGTGAGTGTGGTGTGTTAGGGTGAGGGAGGGTAGAATCCAGTGGTGGTTGCGGGGTAAAATGCGGAGGGGGTCAGTGTAAATAGGCAGCAACGGACTCGATGGGCCGACGGGCCTGTTCCCGTGCTGTGCCCCTCGAAAACTCTCTACGAATTTAAAACGAGCTGTTCCCCCTGGGAAGGACTGTCCCCTCATGGAGACGCTTGCTCTTGACTCAGGATCTGGGCGAGACACTGTAACGATTTATAGTTGACATGGTTTACTGATTTGACTGGTGCAGGGGTGTAACCGCTGGTATTAAAATAACGTCCAGTGCTTCCTCAAGAGAAACTTGATTAAGAGAGTGAGGAAGTGAGGTGGCAGCTTCTGATTAATGTTGTGGTGTCGGGGTTTCCTGCATTTTCCTGACCCTGATTTACCGGCTCCTTAATGTGCCGGGGTCTCCCCGCGCTTTCTGTCTCTGCTGGACACTGGGCTGACAAGGAGAGTTTGAAGTGAGGTTAAAACTAAATAGTTAAACACCGGTCGGTGGAACGAAGGCAGAATGTGGTGGGGGTGGGATAAGGGGAGGGAAATCCTCTTCCAGAGCATCTCAGGTGTCTAGGAAATCGAGAACAACCTCAGGATACAAGCTCGTCCCTTTAGAAGAGAAATGGAGAAGGAATTTCTTCAGCCAGAGGATGGTAAATCATTGCCATAGACGACTGTGGAGGCCAGGTCATTGTGTATATTTTAAGTAGGGTTGGTAGGATCTTGATTAATAAGGTTACGGGGAAAAGGCAGGAGAATTGGGTTTCGAGGGATAGTAAATCAGACTCAGTGGGCTGAATGGCCGAATTCTGTTCCTATGGTTTTACCGGCCGAATTGAGCGGAGCAGTTCTGAACTGAGCTCGTCCCTCCTCCGACATCAGGATCAGGAAGCGGCCATTTGACGCCGAGGTGTGAGTGGGAAGTTCTTCTCCCGGAGGAACACCGAATTTCCAGAGCCCTCCACCCCGGACGGTCGTGGAAGCCAGATCTTTGAAGAGAAGGGAACTAGGTGGTTGGAACATCAGGGCGGGGGCTGGAGGGCGGTGGGGAAATTTGAGAGAATAGGAGATCATGCCTGGTGCAGATTATCTGTGATAGTATCTCCTCCTCCGAATGTCTTGTTCTCCAACAAGTTACCTCACCTTTGCCCACTGCCTCGGCCTCCACGCACCTGAGGTTTTGGAAGAACCCGTTGCAACAAATGCAATTTCATCGCAAGTACACGTTACAATTAAAGCCTTACTTTCAGCAGGCCCACAGGCACATAGCATTAACTAAGCAGTAACATTACATAAATCTATTTATTGAACATTAATTCTGTATAAACTTTTACAATAAAGAACAGAATTAGAGGGAAAATATCTACTGTAGTGCAAGTGGCCTGTTATTCAGAGGTAGAGACTAAGGTTAGTTCAAGATCCGCATGGTAGAGGGGAAGTAGCTGTTCCTGACCCTGGTGGTGTGGGACTTCCGGCTTCTGTACCTCCTGCCCGATGGGAGCTGTGAGAAGATGGCCTGGCCTGGATGGTGGGAATCTTTGATGATGGATGCTTCCATTTTGAGGCTGGGTCTCCAGATAGAGTGAACATGGAATTCTCCTGTAGTCGGGGCATTCCAGGCCAGAGGCGCAGCCTCAGAATACAAGGACATCCGTTTCGAACAGAGACGAGGAGGAATTTCTTTCGCCAGACGGTGGCGAATCTGTGGTATTCACTGCCGCAGATCGCTCTGGAGGCCAATTCATTTTTTCAAACCGAAGGTTGGTTGGTAAGTTATCGATTGGTAAGAGCGTTAAAGGTTACGGAGAGAAGGTGGGAGAATAGGGTTGAGGGAGAATAAATGAGCTATGATGGAATGGTGAAGCTAACTTGATTGGTAGAAGGGCCTAATTCTGCTCCTATGTCTAATGGTCTTCTGGGTTCCTGTATATATCCTGGGTAGGTCTGTAGTCTAGTGTAGTTGGGTTTTTTTTCTCTGTGTTGTTTTTTACATAGTTCAGTCTAGTTTTTGTACTGTGTCATGTAACACCATGGTCCTGAAAAATGTCTCATTTTTTACTGTGTACTGTACCAGCAGTTATGGTCAAAATGACAATAAAAGTGACTTGACTTGACTTGATAGACTATGGATGGTGGGGGAGGAGTGTGCTCGTAACGTATTGGGCTGAGTTCGCTCCTTTAAACACTTTTCCTCATCTCCTTCGTGCTCCCAAGCTCAGCTTCTGATTACACTGAGTCATACAGCATGTTCGGCCCAACTCGTCAATACTGACAAAGCTGCCTTCCTGAGCTAGTCCCATTTGCCTGCTATTGGCCCACATCCCTCTAAGCTCGCCTACCTATGTATCTATTTAAGTACTTTTTAGAAACCTCTTTACTGTTCTGACAGCTCATTCCACAAAGCCACCACCATTTGTGTGAAAATATTTCCCCTCTCCTGTGTAACTGTACAGAGTCACTGTCTGTTCAGTGTGAGGGTCA
Organism: Hemitrygon akajei; assembly: GCF_048418815.1. Classification (NCBI taxonomy): domain Eukaryota; kingdom Metazoa; phylum Chordata; class Chondrichthyes; order Myliobatiformes; family Dasyatidae; genus Hemitrygon; species Hemitrygon akajei. The sequence continues at coordinate 83,730,943 of NC_133134.1, forward strand.
GTGTGTAACTGTACACAGTCACTGTTTATACAGGGTGAGGGTCACTGTGTAACTGTAGAGTCATTGTTTATTCAGGGTGAGGGTCAGTGTGTAACTGTACACAGTCACTGTTTATACAGGGTGAGGGTCACTGTGTAACTGTACAGAGTCACTGTTTATACAGGGTGAGGGTCAGTGTGTAACTGTACAGAGTCACTGTTTATACAGGGTGAGGGTCAGTGTGTAACTGTACAGAGTCACTGTTTATTCAGTGTGAGGGTCACTGTGTAACTGTACAGAGTCACTGTTTATACAGGGTGAGGGTCACTCACTGTGTAACTGTACAGAATCACTGTTTATTCAGGGTGAGAGTCACTCACTGTGTAACTGTACAGAGTCACTGTTTATTCAGGGTGAGGGTCACTGTGGAACTGTACAGAGTCACTGTTTATTCAGGGTGAGGGTCACTGTGTAACTGTACAGAGTCACTGTTTATTCAGGGTGAGAGTCACTCACTGTGTAACTGTACAGTCACTGTTTATTCAGGGTGAGGGTCAGTGTGTAACTGTACAGAGTCACTGTTTATTCAGTGTGAGGGTCACTGTGTAACTGTACAGAGTCACTGTTTATTCAGGGTGAGGATCACTCACTGTGCAACTGTACAGAGTCACTGTTTATTCAGGGTGAGGGTCAGTGTGTAACTGTACTGTGTCACTGTTTATTCAGGGTGAGGGTCACTCACTGTGTAACTGTACAGAGTCACTGTTTATTCAGGGTGAGGGTCACTGTGTAACTGTACAGAGTCACTGTTTATTCAGGGTGAGGGTCACTGCTTAACTGTAGAGTTACTGTTTATGTTTACCATGTTTACTCTCACATGGTGGATTGGATAGTGGACTACTTGACAGATAGACCTCAGTATGTGCGGTTGGGAGACTGTAGGTCTGACACGGTGGTCAGCAGCACAGGAGCGCCGCAGGGGACCATGCTCTCTCCGGTCCTGTTCACCCTGTACACATCAGACTTCCAATATAACTCGGAGTCCTGCCATGTGCAGAAGTTCGCTGATGACACGGCCATAGTGGGGTGTGTCAGGAATGGACAGGAGGAGGAGTATAGGAAACTGATACAGGACTTTGTGATATGGTGCAACTCAAACTACCTGCGTCTCAATATCACCAAGACCAAGGAGATGGTGGTGGACTTTAGGAGATCTAGGCCTCATATGGAGCCAGTGATCATTAATGGAGAATGTGTGGTGCAGGTTAAGACCTACAAGTATCTGGGAGTACAGTTAGACGAGAAGCTAGACTGGACTGCCAACACAGATGCCTTGTGCAGGAAGGCACAGAGTCGACTGTACTTCCTTAGAAGGTTGGCGTCATTCAATGTTTGTAGTGAGATGCTGAAGATGTTCTATAGGTCAGTTGTGGAGAGCGCCCTCTTCTTTGTGGTGGCGTGTTGGGGAGGCAGCATTAAGAAGAGGGACGCCTCACGTCTTAATAAGCTGGTAAGGAAGGCGGGCTCTGTCGTGGGCAAAGTACTGGAGAGTATAACATCGGTAGCAGAGCGAAGGGCGCTGAGTAGGCTACGGTCAATTATGGAAAACCCTGAACATCCTCTACGTAGCACCATCCAGAGACAGAGAAGCAGTTTCAGTGACAGGTTACTATCGATGCAATGCTCCTCAGACAGGATGAAGAGATCAATACTCCCCAATGCCATTCGGCTTTACATTTCAACCACCAGGAGTAAGATATGTTAAAGTGCCGGGGTTAGGACTCAATGTATTTAAGTAAACTACTTAAGAACTTTTTAAAAGCTATTATTAATGCTTTTTGAGATAGTGATTTAGATGCATATCATATTTTTACTGAGTTAAGTATTGTATGTAATTAGTTTTGCTACAATAAGTGTATGGGGCATTGGAAAAAATGTTGAATTTCCCCATGGGGATGAATAAAGTATCTATCTATCTATCTATCTATCTATCTATCTATCTATCTATTCAGGGTGAGGGTCACTGTGTAACTGTACAGAGTCACTGTTTATTCAGGGTGTGGGTCACTGTAACTGTGCAGAGTCACTGTTTATTCAGGGTGAGGGTCAGTGTGTAACTGTAGAGTCTCTGTTTATTCAGGGTGAGTGTCACTCACTGTGTAACTGTACAGAGTCACTGTTTATTCAAGGTGAGGGTCACTCACTGTGTAACTGTACAGAGTCACTGTTTATTCAGGGTGAGGGTCATTCACTGTGTAACTGTACAGAGTCACTGTTTATTCAGGGTGTGGGTCACTGTAACTGTGCAGACTCACTGTTTATTCAGGGTGAGGGTCTCTGTGTAACTGTAGAGTCTCTGTTTATTCAGGGTGAGTGTCACTCACTGTGTAACTGTACAGAGTCACTGTTTATTCAAGGTGAGGGTCACTCACTGTGTAACTGTACAGAGTCACTGTTTATTCAGGGTGAGGGTCACTCACTGTGTAACTGTACAGAGTCACTGTTTATTCAGGGTGTGGGTCACTGTAACTGTGCAGAGTCACTGTTTATTCAGGGTGTGGTTCACTGTAACTGTACAGAGTCACTGTTTATTCAGGGTGAGGGTCACTCACTGTGCAACTGTACAGAGTCACTGTTTATTCAGGGTGAGGGTCACTCACTGCGTAACTGTACAGAGTCACAGTTTATTCAGGGTGGGTGTCACTGTGTAACTGTACAGAGTCACTGTTTATTCAGGGTGAGGGTCAGTGTGTAACTTTAGAGTCACTGTTTATTCAGGGTGAGGGTTACTGTGTAACTGTACAGAGTCACTGTTTATTCAGGGTGAGGGTCACTCACTGCGTAACTGTACAGAGTCACTGTTTATTCAGGGTGAGTGTCACTCACTGTGTAACTGTACAGAGTCACTGTTTATTCAGGGTGAGGGTCACTCACTGTGTAACTGTACAGAGTCACTGTTTATTCAGGGTGTGGGTCACTGTAACTGTGCAGAGTCACTGTTTATTCAGGGTGAGGGTCACTGTAACTGTACCGAGTCACTGTTTATTCAGGGTGAGGTTCACTCACTGTGTAACTGTACAGAGTCACTGTTTATTCAAGGTGAGGGTCACTCACTGTGTAACTGTACAGAGTCACTGTTTATTCAGGGTGAGGGTCACTCACTGTGTAACTGTACAGAGTCACTGTTTATTCAGGGTGAGGGTCACTCACTGCGTAACTGTACAGAGTCACTGTTTATTCAGGGTGAGTGTCACTCACTGTGTAACTGTACAGAGTCACTGTTTATTCAGGGTGAGGGTCACTCACTGTGTAACTGTACAGAGTCACTGTTTATTCAGGGTGTGGGTCACTGTAACTGTGCAGAGTCACTGTTTATTCAGGGTGTGGGTCACTGTAACTGTACCGAGTCACTGTTTATTCAGGGTGAGGGTCACTCACTGTGTAACTGTACAGAGTCACTGTTTATTCAAGGTGAGGGTCACTCACTGTGTAACTGTACAGAGTCACTGTTTATTCAGGGTGAGGGTCACTCACTGTGTAACTGTACAGAGTCACTGTTTATTCAGGGTGTGGGTCACTGTAACTGTGCAGAGTCACTGTTTATTCAGGGTGTGGTTCACTGTAACTGTACAGAGTAACTGTTTATTCAGGGTGAGGGTCACTCACTGTGCAACTGTACAGAGTCACTGTTTATTCAGGGTGAGGGTCACTCACTGCGTAACTGTACAGAGTCACAGTTTATTCAGGGTGGGTGTCACTGTGTAACTGTACAGAGTCACTGTTTATTCAGGGTGAGGGTCAGTGTGTAACTTTAGAGTCACTGTTTATTCAGGGTGAGGGTTACTGTGTAACTGTACAGAGTCACTGTTTATTCAGGGTGAGGGTCACTCACTGCGTAACTGTACAGAGTCACTGTTTATTCAGGGTGAGTGTCACTCACTGTGTAACTGTACAGAGTCACTGTTTATTCAGGGTGAGGGTCACTCACTGTGTAACTGTACAGAGTCACTGTTTATTCAGGGTGAGGGTCACTCACTGTGTAACTGTACAGAGTCACTGTTTATTCAGGGTGAGGGTCACTGTAACTGTACCGAGTCACTGTTTATTCAGGGTGAGGGTCACTCACTGTGTAACTGTACAGAGTCACAGTTTATTCAGGGTGGGTGTCACTGTGTAACTGTACAGAGTCACTGTTTATTCAGGGTGAGGGTCACTCACTGCGTAACTGTACAGAGTCACTGTTTATTCAGGGTGAGTGTCACTCACTGTGTAACTGTACAGAGTCACTGTTTATTCAGGGTGAGGGTCACTCACTGTGTAACTGTACAGAGTCACTGTTTATTCAGGGTGAGGGTCACTCACTGCGTAACTGTACAGAGTCACTGTTTATTCAGGGTGAGTGTCACTCACTGTGTAACTGTACAGAGTCACTGTTTATTCAGGGTGAGGGTCACTCACTGTGTAACTGTACAGAGTCACTGTTTATTCAGGGTGTGGGTCACTGTAACTGTGCAGAGTCACTGTTTATTCAGGGTGTGGGTCACTGTAACTGTACCGAGTCACTGTTTATTCAGGGTGAGGGTCACTCACTGTGTAACTGTACAGAGTCACTGTTTATTCAAGGTGAGGGTCACTCACTGTGTAACTGTACAGAGTCACTGTTTATTCAGGGTGAGGGTCACTCACTGTGTAACTGTACAGAGTCACTGTTTATTCAGGGTGAGGGTCACTCACTGCGTAACTGTACAGAGTCACTGTTTATTCAGGGTGAGTGTCACTCACTGTGTAACTGTACAGAGTCACTGTTTATTCAGGGTGAGGGTCACTCACTGTGTAACTGTACAGAGTCACTGTTTATTGAGGGTGTGGGTCACTGTAACTGTGCAGAGTCACTGTTTATTCAGGGTGTGGGTCACTGTAACTGTACCGAGTCACTGTTTATTCAGGGTGAGGGTCACTCACTGTGTAACTGTACAGAGTCACTGTTTATTCAAGGTGAGGGTCACTCACTGTGTAACTGTACAGAGTCACTGTTTATTCAGGGTGAGGGTCACTCACTGTGTAACTGTACAGAGTCACTGTTTATTCAGGGTGTGGGTCACTGTAACTGTGCAGAGTCACTGTTTATTCAGGGTGTGGTTCACTGTAACTGTACAGAGTCACTGTTTATTCAGGGTGAGGGTCACTCACTGTGCAACTGTACAGAGTCACTGTTTATTCAGGGTGAGGGTCACTCACTGCGTAACTGTACAGAGTCACTGTTTATTCAGGGTGAGTGTCACTCACTGTGTAACTGTACAGAGTCACTGTTTATTCAGGGTGAGGGTCACTCACTGTGTAACTGTACAGAGTCACTGTTTATTCAGGGTGTGGGTCACTGTAACTGTGCAGAGTCACTGTTTATTCAGGGTGAGGGTCACTGTAACTGTGCAGAGTCACTGTTTATTCAGGGTGTGGGTCACTGTAACTGTACCGAGTCACTGTTTATTCAGGGTGAGGGTCACTCACTGTGTAACTGTACAGAGTCACAGTTTATTCAGGGTGGGTGTCACTGTGTAACTGTACAGAGTCACTGTTTATTCAGGGTGAGGGTCACTGTGTAACTGTAGAGTCACTGTTTATTCAGGGTGAGGGTCACTCACTGCGTAACTGTACAGAGTCACTGTTTATTCAGGGTGAGTGTCACTCACTGTGTAACTGTACAGAGTCACTGTTTATTCAGGGTGAGGGTCACTCACTGTGTAACTGTAGAGTCACTGTTTATTCATGGTGAGGGTCAGTGTGTAACTGTACAGAGTCACTGTTTATTCATGGTGAGGGTCAGTGTGTAACTGTACAGAGTCACTGTTTATTCAGGGTGAGGGTCACTGCTTAACTGTAGAGTTACTGTTTATGTTTACCATGTTTACTCTCACATGGTGGATTGGATAGTGGACTACTTGACAGATAGACCTCAGTATGTGCGGTTGGGAGACTGTAGGTCTGACACGGTGGTCAGCAGCACAGGAGCGCCGCAGGGGACCATGCTCTCTCCGGTCCTGTTCACCCTGTACACATCAGACTTCCAATATAACTCGGAGTCCTGCCATGTGCAGAAGTTCGCTGATGACACGGCCATAGTGGGGTGTGTCAGGAATGGACAGGAGGAGGAGTATAGGAAACTGATACAGGACTTTGTGATATGGTGCAACTCAAACTACCTGCGTCTCAATATCACCAAGACCAAGGAGATGGTGGTGGACTTTAGGAGATCTAGGCCTCATATGGAGCCAGTGATCATTAATGGAGAATGTGTGGTGCAGGTTAAGACCTACAAGTATCTGGGAGTACAGTTAGACGAGAAGCTAGACTGGACTGCCAACACAGATGCCTTGTGCAGGAAGGCACAGAGTCGACTGTACTTCCTTAGAAGGTTGGCGTCATTCAATGTTTGTAGTGAGATGCTGAAGATGTTCTATAGGTCAGTTGTGGAGAGCGCCCTCTTCTTTGTGGTGGCGTGTTGGGGAGGCAGCATTAAGAAGAGGGACGCCTCACGTCTTAATAAGCTGGTAAGGAAGGCGGGCTCTGTCGTGGGCAAAGTACTGGAGAGTATAACATCGGTAGCAGAGCGAAGGGCGCTGAGTAGGCTACGGTCAATTATGGAAAACCCTGAACATCCTCTACGTAGCACCATCCAGAGACAGAGAAGCAGTTTCAGTGACAGGTTACTATCGATGCAATGCTCCTCAGACAGGATGAAGAGATCAATACTCCCCAATGCCATTCGGCTTTACAATTCAACCACCAGGAGTAAGATATGTTAAAGTGCCGGGGTTAGGACTCAATGTATTTAAGTAAACTACTTAAGAACTTTTTAAAAGCTATTATTAATGCTTTTTGAGATAGTGATTTAGATGCATATCATATTTTTACTGAGTTAAGTATTGTATGTAATTAGTTTTGCTACAATAAGTGTATGGGGCATTGGAAAAAATGTTGAATTTCCCCATGGGGATGAATAAAGTATCTATCTATCTATCTATCTATCTATCTATCTATCTATCTATCTATCTATCTATCTATTCAGGGTGAGGGTCACTGTGTAACTGTACAGAGTCACTGTTTATTCAGGGTGTGGGTCACTGTAACTGTGCAGAGTCACTGTTTATTCAGGGTGAGGGTCAGTGTGTAACTGTAGAGTCTCTGTTTATTCAGGGTGAGGGTCTCTGTGTAACTGTAGAGTCTCTGTTTATTCAGGGTGAGTGTCACTCACTGTGTAACTGTACAGAGTCACTGTTTATTCAAGGTGAGGGTCACTCACTGTGTAACTGTACAGAGTCACTGTTTATTCAGGGTGAGGGTCACTCACTGTGTAACTGTACAGAGTCACTGTTTATTCAGGGTGTGGGTCACTGTAACTGTGCAGAGTCACTGTTTATTCAGGGTGTGGTTCACTGTAACTGTACAGAGTCACTGTTTATTCAGGGTGAGGGTCACTCACTGTGCAACTGTACAGAGTCACTGTTTATTCAGGGTGTGGGTCACTGTAACTGTGCAGAGTCACTGTTTATTCAGGGTGAGGGTCACTGTAACTGTGCAGAGTCACTGTTTATTCAGGGTGTGGGTCACTGTAACTGTACCGAGTCACTGTTTATTCAGGGTGAGGGTCACTCACTGTGTAACTGTACAGAGTCACAGTTTATTCAGGGTGGGTGTCACTGTGTAACTGTACAGAGTCACTGTTTATTCAGGGTGAGGGTCACTCACTGTGTAACTGTACAGAGTCACTGTTTATTCAGGGTGTGGGTCACTGTAACTGTGCAGAGTCACTGTTTATTCAGGGTGAGGGTCACTCACTGTGTAACTGTACAGAGTCACTGTTTATTCAGGGTGTGGGTCACTGTAACTGTGCAGAGTCACTGTTTATTCAGGGTGTGGGTCACTGTAACTGTACCGAGTCACTGTTTATTCAGGGTGAGGGTCACTCACTGTGTAACTGTACAGAGTCACTGTTTATTCAGGATGTGGTTCACTGTAACTGTACAGAGTCGCTGTTTATTAAGGATGAGGGTCACTCACTGTGTAACTGTACCGAGTCACTGTTTATTCAGGGTGAGGGTCACTCACTGTGTAACTGTACAGAGTCACTGTTTATTCAGGATGTGGTTCACTGTAACTGTACAGAGTCACTGTTTATTCAGGGTGAGAGTCACTCACTGTGTAACTGTACAGTCACTGTTTATTCAGGGTGAGGGTCAGTGTGTAACTGTACAGAGTCACTGTTTATTCAGTGTGAGGGTCACTGTGTAACTGTACAGAGTCACTGTTTATTCAGGGTGAGGGTCAGTGTGTAACTGTACTGTGTCACTGTTTATTCAGGGTGAGGGTCACTCACTGTGTAACTGTACAGAGTCACTGTTTATTCAGGGTGAGGGTCACTGTGTAACTGTACAGAGTCACTGTTTATTCAGTGTGAGGGTCAGTGTGTAACTGTACAGAGTCGCTGTTTATTCAGGGTGAGGGTCACTGCTTAACTGTAGAGTTACTGTTTATGTTTACCATGTTTACTCTCACATGGTGGATTGGATAGTGGACTACTTGACAGATAGACCTCAGTATGTGCGGTTGGGAGACTGTAGGTCTGACACGGTGGTCAGCAGCACAGGAGCGCCGCAGGGGACCGTGCTCTCTCCGGTCCTGTTCACCCTGTACACATCAGACTTCCAATATAACTCGGAGTCCTGCCATGTGCAGAAGTTCGCTGATGACACGGCCATAGTGGGGTGTGTCAGGAATGGACAGGAGGAGGAGTATAGGAAACTGATACAGGACTTTGTGATATGGTGCAACTCAAACTACCTGCGTCTCAATATCACCAAGACCAAGGAGATGGTGGTGGACTTTAGGAGATCTAGGCCTCATATGGAGCCAGTGATCATTAATGAAGAATGTGTGGAGCAGGTTAAGACCTACAAGTATCTGGGAGTACAGTTAGACGAGAAGCTAGACTGGACTGCCAACACAGATGCCTTGTGCAGGAAGGCACAGAGTCGACTGTACTTCCTTAGAAGGTTGGCGTCATTCAATGTTTGTAGTGAGATGCTGAAGATGTTCTATAGGTCAGTTGTGGAGAGCGCCCTCTTCTTTGTGGTGGCGTGTTGGGGAGGCAGCATTAAGAAGAGGGACGCCTCACGTCTTAATAAGCTGGTAAGGAAGGCGGGCTCTGTCGTGGGCAAAGTACTGGAGAGTATAACATCGGTAGCAGAGCGAAGGGCGCTGAGTAGGCTACGGTCAATTATGGAAAACCCTGAACATCCTCTACGTAGCACCATCCAGAGACAGAGAAGCAGTTTCAGTGACAGGTTACTATCGATGCAATGCTCCTCAGACAGGATGAAGAGATCAATACTCCCCAATGCCATTCGGCTTTACAATTCAACCACCAGGAGTAAGATATGTTAAAGTGCCGGGGTTAGGACTCAATGTATTTAAGTAAACTACTTAAGAACTTTTTAAAAGCTATTATTAATGCTTTTTGAGATAGTGATTTAGATGCATATCATATTTTTACTGAGTTAAGTATTGTATGTAATTAGTTTTGCTACAATAAGTGTATGGGGCATTGGAAAAAATGTTGAATTTCCCCATGGGGATGAATAAAGTCTCTATCTATCTATCTATCTATCTATCTATCTATTCAGGGTGAGGGTCACTGTGTAACTGTACAGAGTCACTGTTTATTCAGGGTGAGGGTCAGTGTGTAACTGTAGAGTCTCTGTTTATTCAGGGTGAGTGTCACTCACTGTGTAACTGTACAGAGTCACTGTTTATTCAAGGTGAGGGTCACTCACTGTGTAACTGTACAGAGTCACTGTTTATTCAGGGTGAGGGTCACTCACTGTGTAACTGTACAGAGTCACTGTTTATTCAGGGTGAGGGTCAGTGTGTAACTGTACAGAGTCACTGTTTATTCAGTGTGAGGGTCAGTGTGTAACAGGACAGAGTCACTGTTTATTCAGGGTGAGGGTCACTCACTGCGTAACTGTACAGAGTCACTGTTTATTCAGGGTGTGGTTCACTGTAACTGTACAGAGTCACTGTTTATTCAGGGTGAGGGTCACTCACTGTGCAACTGTACAGAGTCACTGTTTATTCAGGGTGAGGGTCACTGTGTAACTGTACAGAGTCACTGTTTATTCAGGGTGTGGGTCACTGTAACTGTGCAGAGTCACTGTTTATTCAGGGTGTGGGTCACTGTAACTGTACCGAGTCACTGTTTATTCAGGGTGAGGGTCACTCACTGTGTAACTGTACAGAGTCACTGTTTATTCAAGGTGAGGGTCACTCACTGTGTAACTGTACAGAGTCACTGTTTATTCAGGGTGAGGGTCACTCACTGTGTAACTGTACAGAGTCACTGTTTATTCAGGGTGTGGGTCACTGTAACTGTGCAGAGTCACTGTTTATTCAGGGTGTGGTTCACTGTAACTGTACAGAGTCACTGTTTATTCAGGGTGAGGGTCACTCACTGTGCAACTGTACAGAGTCACTGTTTATTCAGGGTGAGGGTCACTCACTGCGTAACTGTACAGAGTCACTGTTTATTCAGGGTGAGTGTCACTCACTGTGTAACTGTACAGAGTCACTGTTTATTCAGGGTGAGGGTCACTCACTGTGTAACTGTACAGAGTCACTGTTTATTCAGGGTGTGGGTCACTGTAACTGTGCAGAGTCACTGTTTATTCAGGGTGAGGGTCACTGTAACTGTGCAGAGTCACTGTTTATTCAGGGTGTGGGTCACTGTAACTGTACCGAGTCACTGTTTATTCAGGGTGAGGGTCACTCACTGTGTAACTGTACAGAGTCACAGTTTATTCAGGGTGGGTGTCACTGTGTAACTGTACAGAGTCACTGTTTATTCAGGGTGAGGGTCACTGTGTAACTGTAGAGTCACTGTTTATTCAGGGTGAGGGTCACTCACTGCGTAACTGTACAGAGTCACTGTTTATTCAGGGTGAGTGTCACTCACTGTGTAACTGTACAGAGTCACTGTTTATTCAGGGTGAGGGTCACTCACTGTGTAACTGTAGAGTCACTGTTTATTCATGGTGAGGGTCAGTGTGTAACTGTACAGAGTCACTGTTTATTCATGGTGAGGGTCAGTGTGTAACTGTACAGAGTCACTGTTTATTCAGGGTGAGGGTCACTGCTTAACTGTAGAGTTACTGTTTATGTTTACCATGTTTACTCTCACATGGTGGATTGGATAGTGGACTACTTGACAGATAGACCTCAGTATGTGCGGTTGGGAGACTGTAGGTCTGACACGGTGGTCAGCAGCACAGGAGCGCCGCAGGGGACCATGCTCTCTCCGGTCCTGTTCACCCTGTACACATCAGACTTCCAATATAACTCGGAGTCCTGCCATGTGCAGAAGTTCGCTGATGACACGGCCATAGTGGGGTGTGTCAGGAATGGACAGGAGGAGGAGTATAGGAAACTGATACAGGACTTTGTGATATGGTGCAACTCAAACTACCTGCGTCTCAATATCACCAAGACCAAGGAGATGGTGGTGGACTTTAGGAGATCTAGGCCTCATATGGAGCCAGTGATCATTAATGGAGAATGTGTGGTGCAGGTTAAGACCTACAAGTATCTGGGAGTACAGTTAGACGAGAAGCTAGACTGGACTGCCAACACAGATGCCTTGTGCAGGAAGGCACAGAGTCGACTGTACTTCCTTAGAAGGTTGGCGTCATTCAATGTTTGTAGTGAGATGCTGAAGATGTTCTATAGGTCAGTTGTGGAGAGCGCCCTCTTCTTTGTGGTGGCGTGTTGGGGAGGCAGCATTAAGAAGAGGGACGCCTCACGTCTTAATAAGCTGGTAAGGAAGGCGGGCTCTGTCGTGGGCAAAGTACTGGAGAGTATAACATCGGTAGCAGAGCGAAGGGCGCTGAGTAGGCTACGGTCAATTATGGAAAACCCTGAACATCCTCTACGTAGCACCATCCAGAGACAGAGAAGCAGTTTCAGTGACAGGTTACTATCGATGCAATGCTCCTCAGACAGGATGAAGAGATCAATACTCCCCAATGCCATTCGGCTTTACAATTCAACCACCAGGAGTAAGATATGTTAAAGTGCCGGGGTTAGGACTCAATGTATTTAAGTAAACTACTTAAGAACTTTTTAAAAGCTATTATTAATGCTTTTTGAGATAGTGATTTAGATGCATATCATATTTTTACTGAGTTAAGTATTGTATGTAATTAGTTTTGCTACAATAAGTGTATGGGGCATTGGAAAAAATGTTGAATTTCCCCATGGGGATGAATAAAGTATCTATCTATCTATCTATCTATCTATCTATCTATCTATCTATTCAGGGTGAGGGTCACTGTGTAACTGTACAGAGTCACTGTTTATTCAGGGTGTGGGTCACTGTAACTGTGCAGAGTCACTGTTTATTCAGGGTGAGGGTCAGTGTGTAACTGTAGAGTCTCTGTTTATTCAGGGTGAGGGTCTCTGTGTAACTGTAGAGTCTCTGTTTATTCAGGGTGAGTGTCACTCACTGTGTAACTGTACAGAGTCACTGTTTATTCAAGGTGAGGGTCACTCACTGTGTAACTGTACAGAGTCACTGTTTATTCAGGGTGAGGGTCACTCACTGTGTAACTGTACAGAGTCACTGTTTATTCAGGGTGTGGGTCACTGTAACTGTGCAGAGTCACTGTTTATTCAGGGTGTGGTTCACTGTAACTGTACAGAGTCACTGTTTATTCAGGGTGAGGGTCACTCACTGTGCAACTGTACAGAGTCACTGTTTATTCAGGGTGTGGGTCACTGTAACTGTGCAGAGTCACTGTTTATTCAGGGTGAGGGTCACTGTAACTGTGCAGAGTCACTGTTTATTCAGGGTGTGGGTCACTGTAACTGTACCGAGTCACTGTTTATTCAGGGTGAGGGTCACTCACTGTGTAACTGTACAGAGTCACAGTTTATTCAGGGTGGGTGTCACTGTGTAACTGTACAGAGTCACTGTTTATTCAGGGTGAGGGTCACTCACTGTGTAACTGTACAGAGTCACTGTTTATTCAGGGTGTGGGTCACTGTAACTGTGCAGAGTCACTGTTTATTCAGGGTGAGGGTCACTCACTGTGTAACTGTACAGAGTCACTGTTTATTCAGGGTGTGGGTCACTGTAACTGTGCAGAGTCACTGTTTATTCAGGGTGTGGGTCACTGTAACTGTACCGAGTCACTGTTTATTCAGGGTGAGGGTCACTCACTGTGTAACTGTACAGAGTCACTGTTTATTCAGGATGTGGTTCACTGTAACTGTACAGAGTCGCTGTTTATTAAGGATGAGGGTCACTCACTGTGTAACTGTACCGAGTCACTGTTTATTCAGGGTGAGGGTCACTCACTGTGTAACTGTACAGAGTCACTGTTTATTCAGGATGTGGTTCACTGTAACTGTACAGAGTCACTGTTTATTCAGGGTGAGAGTCACTCACTGTGTAACTGTACAGTCACTGTTTATTCAGGGTGAGGGTCAGTGTGTAACTGTACAGAGTCACTGTTTATTCAGTGTGAGGGTCACTGTGTAACTGTACAGAGTCACTGTTTATTCAGGGTGAGGGTCAGTGTGTAACTGTACTGTGTCACTGTTTATTCAGGGTGAGGGTCACTCACTGTGTAACTGTACAGAGTCACTGTTTATTCAGGGTGAGGGTCACTGTGTAACTGTACAGAGTCACTGTTTATTCAGTGTGAGGGTCAGTGTGTAACTGTACAGAGTCGCTGTTTATTCAGGGTGAGGGTCACTGCTTAACTGTAGAGTTACTGTTTATGTTTACCATGTTTACTCTCACATGGTGGATTGGATAGTGGACTACTTGACAGATAGACCTCAGTATGTGCGGTTGGGAGACTGTAGGTCTGACACGGTGGTCAGCAGCACAGGAGCGCCGCAGGGGACCGTGCTCTCTCCGGTCCTGTTCACCCTGTACACATCAGACTTCCAATATAACTCGGAGTCCTGCCATGTGCAGAAGTTCGCTGATGACACGGCCATAGTGGGGTGTGTCAGGAATGGACAGGAGGAGGAGTATAGGAAACTGATACAGGACTTTGTGATATGGTGCAACTCAAACTACCTGCGTCTCAATATCACCAAGACCAAGGAGATGGTGGTGGACTTTAGGAGATCTAGGCCTCATATGGAGCCAGTGATCATTAATGAAGAATGTGTGGAGCAGGTTAAGACCTACAAGTATCTGGGAGTACAGTTAGACGAGAAGCTAGACTGGACTGCCAACACAGATGCCTTGTGCAGGAAGGCACAGAGTCGACTGTACTTCCTTAGAAGGTTGGCGTCATTCAATGTTTGTAGTGAGATGCTGAAGATGTTCTATAGGTCAGTTGTGGAGAGCGCCCTCTTCTTTGTGGTGGCGTGTTGGGGAGGCAGCATTAAGAAGAGGGACGCCTCACGTCTTAATAAGCTGGTAAGGAAGGCGGGCTCTGTCGTGGGCAAAGTACTGGAGAGTATAACATCGGTAGCAGAGCGAAGGGCGCTGAGTAGGCTACGGTCAATTATGGAAAACCCTGAACATCCTCTACGTAGCACCATCCAGAGACAGAGAAGCAGTTTCAGTGACAGGTTACTATCGATGCAATGCTCCTCAGACAGGATGAAGAGATCAATACTCCCCAATGCCATTCGGCTTTACAATTCAACCACCAGGAGTAAGATATGTTAAAGTGCCGGGGTTAGGACTCAATGTATTTAAGTAAACTACTTAAGAACTTTTTAAAAGCTATTATTAATGCTTTTTGAGATAGTGATTTAGATGCATATCATATTTTTACTGAGTTAAGTATTGTATGTAATTAGTTTTGCTACAATAAGTGTATGGGGCATTGGAAAAAATGTTGAATTTCCCCATGGGGATGAATAAAGTCTCTATCTATCTATCTATCTATCTATCTATCTATTCAGGGTGAGGGTCACTGTGTAACTGTACAGAGTCACTGTTTATTCAGGGTGAGGGTCAGTGTGTAACTGTAGAGTCTCTGTTTATTCAGGGTGAGTGTCACTCACTGTGTAACTGTACAGAGTCACTGTTTATTCAAGGTGAGGGTCACTCACTGTGTAACTGTACAGAGTCACTGTTTATTCAGGGTGAGGGTCACTCACTGTGTAACTGTACAGAGTCACTGTTTATTCAGGGTGAGGGTCAGTGTGTAACTGTACAGAGTCACTGTTTATTCAGTGTGAGGGTCAGTGTGTAACAGGACAGAGTCACTGTTTATTCAGGGTGAGGGTCACTCACTGCGTAACTGTACAGAGTCACTGTTTATTCAGGGTGTGGTTCACTGTAACTGTACAGAGTCACTGTTTATTCAGGGTGAGGGTCACTCACTGTGCAACTGTACAGAGTCACTGTTTATTCAGGGTGAGGGTCACTGTGTAACTGTGCAGAGTCACTGTTTATTCAGGGTGAGGGTCACTGTAACTGTGCAGAGTCAATGTTTATTCAGGGTGAGGGTCACTCACTGCGTAACTGTACAGAGTCACAGTTTATTCAGGGTGGGTGTCACTGTGTAACTGTACAGAGTCACTGTTTATTCAGGGTGAGGGTCACTTAGTGTGTAACTGTACAGAGTCGCTGTTTATTCAGGGTGAGGGTCACTCACTGTGTACCTGTACAGAGTCACTGTTTATTCAGTGTGAGGGTCACTGTGTAACTGTACAGAGTCACTGTTTATTCAGGGTGAGGATCACTCACTGTGTAACTGTACAGAGTCACTGTTTATTCATGGTGAGGGTCACTCACAGGTCAACTGAGGAAGATCTGTACCAGCAAGGCGGCTGGACCGGATGGAGTTTCCCCACGATTACTGAGGGCCTGTGCGACTGAGCTGGGAGAACCACTACAGCGCATCTTCAACATGAGCCTGGAGCAGAGAAGAGTGCCCAGACAGTGGAAAACATCCTGTATTGTCCCGGTACCGAAGAAACCACAACCAAAGGAGTTGAATGACTTCAGACCTGTTGCCTTGACGTCGCACGTGATGAAGACCATGGAGCGGCTGATAATACGGAATCTGAGGCCACAAACCAGGCACGCCCAGGATCCTCTTCAGTTTGCGTATAAGGAGAAGGTGGGAGTGGAGGATGCTATCATGTATTTGCTGCACAAATCACTCTCTCACCTAGATGGGGCCAGTTGTGCTGTGAGGATTACATTCCTTGACTTTTCTAGTGCCTTTAACACCATCCAGCCCAAGATCTTAAGGCACAAACTAACAGAGATGGGAGTAGACTCTCACATGGTGGATTGGATAGTGGACTACTTGACAGATAGACCTCAGTATGTGCGGTTGGGAGACTGTAGGTCTGACACGGTGGTCAGCAGCACAGGGGCGCCGCAGGGAACCGACTCTCTCCGGTCCTGTTCACCCTGTACACATCAGACTTCCAATATAACTCGGAGTCCTGCCATGTGCAGAGGTTCGCTGATGACACGGCCATAGTGGGGTGTGTCAGGAATGGACAGGAGGAGGAGTATAGGAAACTGATACAGGACTTTGTGATATGGTGTAACTCAAACTACCTGCGTCTCAATATCACCAAGACCAAGGAGATGGTGGTGGACTTTAGGAGATCTAGGCCTCATATGGAGCCAGTGATCATTAATGGAGAATGTGTGGAGCAGGTTAAGACCTACAAGTATCTGGGAGTACAGTTAGACGAGAAGCTAGACTGGACTGCCAACACAGATGCCTTGTGCAGGAAGGCACAGAGTCGACTGTACTTCCTTAGAAGGTTGGCATCATTCAATGTCTGTAGTGAGATGCTGAAGATGTTCTATAGGTCAGTTGTGGAGAGCGCCCTCTTCTTTGTGGTGGTGTGTTGGGGAGGAAGCATTAAGAAGAGGGACGCCTCACGTCTTAATAAGCTGGTAAGGAAGGCGGGCTCTGTCATGGGCAAAGTACTGGAGAGTTTAACATCGGTAGCTGAGCGAAGGGCGCTGAGTAGGCTACGGTCAATTATGGATAACTCTGAACATCCTCTACATAGCACCATCCAGAGACAGAGAAGCAGTTTCAGCGACAGGTTACTATCGATGCAATGCTCCTCAGACAGGATGAAGAGGTCAATACTCCCCAATGCCATTAGGCTTTACAATTCAACAGCCAGGACTTAAGAACTTTTTAAAAGCTATTATTAATGCTTTTTGAGATAGTGATTTAGATGCATATCATATTTTTTTACTGAGTTAAGTATTGTATGTTATTAGTTTTGCTACAACAAGTGTATGGGACATTGGAAAAAAAGTTGAATTTCCCCATGGGGATGAATAAAGTATCTATCTATCTATCTAACTGTACAGTGTCACTGTTTATTCAGAGTGAGGGTCACTCACTGTGTAACTGTACAGAGTCACTGTTTATTCAGGGTGAGTGTCACTCATTGTGTAACTGTACAGAGTCACTGTTTATTCAGGGTGAGGGTCACTCACTGTGTAACTGTACAGAGTCACTGTTTATTCAGGGTGAGGGTCACTCATTGTGTAACTGTACAGAGTCACTGTTTATTCAGTGTGATGGTCACTCACTGTGTAACTGTACAGAGTCACTGTTTATTCAGGGTGAGGGTCACTCATTGTGTAACTGTACAGAGTCACTGTTTATTCAGGGTGAGGGTTACTCACTATGTAAATGTACAGAGTTACTGTTTATTCAGGGTGAGGGTCAGTGTGTAACTGTACAGAGTCACTGTTTATTCAGGGTGAGTGTCACTCACTGTTTAACTGTACAGAGTCACTGTTTATTCAGGGTGAGGGTTACTCACTGTGTAAATGTACAGAGTTACTGTTTATTCAGGGTGAGGGTCAGTGTGTAACTGTACAGAGTCACTGTTTATTCAGGGTGAGTGTCACTCACTGTTTGACTGTACAGAGTCACTGTTTATTCAGGGTGAGGGTCACTCACTGTTTAACTGTACAGAGTCACTGTTTATTCAGGGTGAGGGTCACTGTGTAACTGTAGAGTCACTGTTTATTCAGGGTGAGGGTCACTCACTGTGTAACTGTACTGATTCACTGTTTATTCTGGGTAAGGGTCAGTGTTTAACTGTAGAGTCACTGTTTATTCAGGGTGAGGGTCACTCACTGTGTAACTGTACAGAGTCACTGTTTATTCAAGGTGTGGGTCACTCACTCTGTAACTGTACAGAGTCACTGTTTATTCAGGGTGAGGGTCAGTGTGTAACTGTAGAGTCACTGTTTATTCAGGGTAATCGTCACTGTGTAACTGGTCAGAGACAATGTTTATGCAGGATGATGGTCAATTACTGTGTAACTGTATTGTGTAAGTGTTTACTCTGGGTGAGTGTCACTGAATAACTGTGTAGAGTCACTCTTTTTCTGGATCAGGGTTACTGTATAACTGTACAGAGCCAGGATTAAGGTCACTGTGTAACTGTACAGAGTCACTGTTTATTCAGGGTGAGGGTCACTCACTGTGCAACTGTACAGAGTCACTGTTTATTCAGGGTAAGGGTCACTGTGTAACTGTACAGAGTCACAGTTTATTCAGGGTGTGGGTCAGTGTGCAACTGTACAGAGTCACTGTTTATTCAGGGTGAGGGTCACTGTGTAACTGTACAGAGTCACTGTTTATTCAGGGTGAGGGTCCCTTTGTAACTGTACAGAGTCACTGTTTATTCAGGGTGAGGGTCACTCACTGTGTAACTGTACAGTGTCACTGTTTATTCAGGGTGAGAGTCACTCACTGTGTAACTGTACAGAGTCACTGTTTATTCAGTGTGATGGTCACTGGGTAACTGTACATTGTCACTGTTTATTCAGGGTGAGGGTCACTCACTGTACAACTGTACAGAGTCACTGTTTATTCAGGGTGAGGGTCACTCACTGTTTAACTGTACAGAGTCACTGTTTATTCAGGGTGAGGGTCACTGTGTAACTGTAGAGTCACTGTTTATTCAGGGTGAGGGTCACTCACTGTGTAACTGTACTGATTCACTGTTTATTCTGGGTAAGGGTCAGTGTTTAACTGTAGAGTCACTGTTTATTCAGGGTGAGGGTCACTCACTGTGTAACTGTACAGAGTCACTGTTTATTCAAGGTGTGGGTCACTCACTCTGTAACTGTACAGAGTCACTGTTTATTCAGGGTGAGGGTCAGTGTAACTGTAGAGTCACTGTTTATTCAGGGTAATCGTCACTGTGTAACTGGTCAGAGACAATGTTTATGCAGGATGATGGTCAATTACTGTGTAACTGTATTGTGTAAGTGTTTACTCTGGGTGAGTGTCACTGAATAACTGTGTAGAGTCACTCTTTTTCTGGATCAGGGTTACTGTATAACTGTACAGAGCCAGGATTAAGGTCACTGTGTAACTGTACAGAGTCACTGTTTATTCAGGGTGAGGGTCACTCACTGTGCAACTGTACAGAGTCACTGTTTATTCAGGGTAAGGGTCACTGTGTAACTGTAC
The DNA here is from genome assembly GCF_048418815.1 of Hemitrygon akajei. NCBI lineage: Eukaryota > Metazoa > Chordata > Chondrichthyes > Myliobatiformes > Dasyatidae > Hemitrygon > Hemitrygon akajei. The sequence goes on from NC_133134.1 coordinate 83,750,430, forward strand.
AGAGTCACAGTTTATTCAGGGTGTGGGTCAGTGTGCAACTGTACAGAGTCACTGTTTATTCAGGGTGAGGGTCACTGTGTAACTGTACAGAGTCACTGTTTATTCAGGGTGAGGGTCCCTTTGTAACTGTACAGAGTCACTGTTTATTCAGGGTGAGGGTCACTCACTGTGTAACTGTACAGTGTCACTGTTTATTCAGGGTGAGAGTCACTCACTGTGTAACTGTACAGAGTCACTGTTTATTCAGTGTGATGGTCACTGGGTAACTGTACATTGTCACTGTTTATTCAGGGTGAGGGTCACTCACTGTACAACTGTACAGAGTCACTGTTTATTCAGGGTGAGGGTCACTCCCTCCATCAGAACTCGCATAGAGGTTGCCGTGACGTCAGGACACTGACATTCGGGTGTCAGAGTTCAGAGTTCAGTGCTGTCTGTAAGGAGTTTGCACGCTCTCCCCCCCCCCCCCCCCCGTGTCCGTGTCCACGTGGGTTTCCTCTGGACGCTCTGGTTTCCGCCCACACTCCAAAGACTTATAGATTAGCAGGTCAGATGGTCATTGTAAGTTATCCTGTGGTTAGGCTCGGGTTAAGTAGGTGAGTTTCTGGCTGGCACAGCTGATTGGACCCTTCCGGTCTGGTCAGGTCCTGTATCTCTCTGAATAAAAAAATAAAAGAAAAGAAGACGGGGGAGGAGAGAACGGCCGAGCAAGTGAGTGTAAGAGAGAGGAGAGAGGGAGAGAACAAATTAGTACTAATTAGTGGAGCTGATCTAGTAGGAATGGGTAGAACAAAGAGAATTCCTATGACAGGGTGGGGCCAAGGTTGCTGTGAGGGTAGGATGTCAGAGAGTGATGAAATGCTGCACAATAGAAGGCCGTCAGACACGCAGGCGGGGCCAGGTGAATGTCATTGTCAGGGTCAAGACTCTAATTGCTGTTTAAGTTGGTTTATTATTGGCGCCTGTACCAAGATGCAGTGAGAAGCGTCATGCCGGTACAGATCAGAAAAACAAGAGCAGAATGCAGGATAAAGTGTTACAATTACAGCGGAAGTGCCGTGGGAACGGACGAGGTAGATGTTGAAGTAAAGATTTCTTCAGTCAGAGGGTGCTCACTCTGTGGAACGAGATGCCAGTGGACGTGGCGGGTGCGGGTTCGATTGCGACACTTAACGGAAGTCTGGTTAAGTACATGGATGGGAGGGGTACGGAGGGCTGTGGTCCAGCTGCAGTTCAATGGAACTGGGTTCAGCATGGATTAGATGGACCGAATCGCCTGTTTCTGCGTTCTAATAGTCTATGATTCAATACTCAATGGCCATTTTATTAAGTACCCCCTTTACCCAATAAAGTGGCCACTGAATATACGTTCGTGGTCTTCTGCCGTGTCCCATCCGCTTCTGGAGATGCCCTTGCTGGGACTCGTGGTTACTGTTGCCTGCTTGAATGAGTCTGGTCACTTTCCCCCGACCTCTCTCATTAACCACAGGGCAGCCACTCTCTGGATTTTGTTGTTTTGTTTTACTTTTACTTTTTGCGCCACTCTATGCAAATTCTAGAGAACGTTGTGTGTGAAAATCAGCAGTTTCTGGCACCAGCGACCATTCCACAGCCAAAGTCACTTAGGTCACATTTATTCCTCATTCTGATATTTAATCTGAGCAACAACTGAACCTCTTGACCATGTCTACATGTTTTCATGCATTGAGTTTCTGCTAGATGATTGGCTGATTACATTAATACAGGTATACCTAATAAAGTGCCAATGGGTGTTTGTAACTGTAATAAGCCCACTAACCAATTTCTGGTTCAATGTTCTCTTTGTTTTTTGCATCCCACCCTCACTGCATCTCTGTCCTGACACCAAAGCCTGCAGGCAGAAAGGACATGAACAGACCAAGAACGATCACCATCGCTTGCCCAAGAAGCACCGGCTGGTCTTCACTGATGTCCAGCGGCGGACCCTGCTCGCTATCTTCAGGGAGAATCCTCGCCCCAACAGGGAGCTCCAGGCCAGCATCGCCCGGCAGCTCGGACTGGAGCTCTCCACTGTCGCCAACTTCTTCATGAACTCTCGGCGCCGCAGCCTGGACAGGTGGATGGAGGAGGATGCCCAGGGTGCCCCTGGTACCCCTCACTCATGAGATTCAGGGCGGTGGGTCTTGGGGACGCGGGGTGGGGGTGGGGGGAGTGAGGAGGAATCGACAATCAGGAGACAAGCCAAAGATGTCCAAACCCCCGATATGCATTCCAGCTCTCACCCAAAATCCCAAACCTTTCTCTGCTGGGAGGGTGGCACGGGGGTCCTCTTGATGATGGAAAGAGAGTTTGACCTGTCACAAGTGGCTGGAAGAAAAATCAATCTATATTCTCTGGAATTTAGAAGAATAGGGGATGACTTTATTGAAACCTATAAGATGGCTGAAAACTTGGAGATGGTTCCACCAGTGGGAGAGTCTCCAACAAATGGTCAGAGTTACAAGATTAGAGGGGGCAAATGAGACTTGTAGCAATTTTATCATACAAGAGGGTGGTGAATCTGTGGCCAAGTCACTGCCACAGGTTGCTGTGGAGCCAAGTCATTGGGTATATTTGAAGTGGAGATTGATAGGTTCTCGATTAGTCAGGGTGTCAAAAGTTACAGGGAAAAGGCAGGAGTATGGGGTTGAGAGGGATAATAATTTAGCCATGATGGAATGGTGGAGCAGACTCGATGGGCCAAATGGCCTAACTCTTCTCCTGTGGTCCAGTGGGGAATCTCTGGAGGGTTGTGGAGGAAGGTTCATTGAAGAGGAGGGAGATACATTGTTGGAAGATCAGGAGGAGGGGGGGGAGGACTATGGGTCCTGGGACGGAAGATAGAGGTTTAAAAATGATCATAGAGGCGTACGAAATGATGAGGGGTATCGATAGGGTAAATGAAAAGGATTTTCCCATTGAGGTTGGGTGAGAATTGAAGTAGAGGGTGAAAGGTAAAATATTTAAAGGGAACCTGGCCGGAGGGGGGGGGGGGTCTTCTTCCGTCAGAGAGTGGTGAGAGTATGGAATGTCCCGCCAGTTCGATTGTAATGCTGAAGAGAAGCTTGGGTGAGTACATGGATGGGAAAGGGTCGATGGGACTAGGAAAAATATCAATTCGGCACAGACTAGATGGGCCGAAGGGCCTGTTTCTTTGCTGTAGTGATCGATGATTCAGATCAGTGTTCATGCCTCCCGCTCCCGGTGTCTAAACCAATGTCTCCACAGTCTTTCTCCCAGGGTAGGGGTGTCTAAAACCAGAGCGCATAAACGGAAGATTTAAAGGCGAGCTGAGGGGTCGGTTGTGCACACGGAGGGTGGTGGGTAGGTGGAACGAGCTGCCCACGGAGGTGGTAGAGGCGGCTACAGTAACAACGTAGGCAGATGGGCGGATAGGAAATGTGTAGAGGGGTACGGGGCAATCGCGGGCAAATGGGACTCGCTCGGGGTGGCGCGGCCAGAAAGCAAGGAGAAGCACCACTGAGTGTGGTTCAGTATGTGCAAAGGTGGCGGAAAGCTTTGTGACCTTCCAGGACCTCCGAACGCCCCACCAGAGACACAGGAGGGTGCAGGTGCTGGAATCACGCGAGGCGCCGGAGGAACTCAGCGGGTCGATGGGAGGGAAATGGAGGTGAGAAATCCGATGTGAATAAGGAGGGGGTGCAGAAGCTGATGTGTAATAGATGAATTCAGGCGAGGAGGGGCCAGTTGGATAAATGGCCTCACGTGGGGCTGAGGGTGTGGAGATAATTGAATCCAATAAAAAGGCCTGGTGACTGGGCAGGGAAGCTCGGGCGTCGGAGTTCAATCTCGGTCGGCAAGTTTGTGCCTTCCTTCCCGCAAGCACGTGGGTTTTCTTCAGGCGCTCCGGTTACCTCCCAGAGTCCAAAGACGTACCGGTTAGAAGGTTAAGTGGTCATTGTAAATTGTCCCGTGACTCGGCTCGGGTTAAACCGGAGCATTGCTGGGCAGTGCGGCTTGAAGGAACAGGAAAGCCTATTCCGCTAAACAAACTCGCAGTGAGAGAGAGTTGGCGGGGTCTCTGGTCTGGGGACTGACAGCTCTGAGAATCTCTAAAAGTCTCTGTCCCAGAAAGGTTGTGGAGGGGATATCACAGGAGGGGGGGTTAAAGAGGGAGATAGAGGAGGAGAGAGAACGACCGAAGCGGGAGGGGTCTTTGATTATGCTGCCCGCTTTACTGAGGGAGCAAGCAGGAAGCGAAGAGACAACAGAATCCTAATGAGGGGTCTCGACCCGAATAGATGCTGCCAGACTTGCCGAGTTCTGCCGACAGTCTGTGTCTGTTTGAGTGGACAAGTCCATGGAGGGGACGCTGGTTCCCGGGATGGGAATCACAGACCTTGGGAGATCAGTGTGATCGGGAGTTGGCGCAGAAGGGGGGTTGAAGCCTGGAGTATATCAGCCACGGTTGTGTCGAATTGCATAGGCAGGCTTATGGGGCCGAATGGCCTACTTGTACCCCCCCCCCCCCTCCTGGGGCCGCTGTCTATTCTCCGCAAAATCCCCCTCCATTACCGTTGCCGGGTAGAGGAACTCCGATCATCTGGGCCCTGCTCCCAACAGGGGTGTGTCACAGCGTCACCTTATTACAACACCGCGGTCTTCCAGGGACGCCCTCAAGTGACCATGGTGCCCCCACTCCCACAAATCCCCCATTGTACCCGTGGACACGACAATGCACAATGGGAAAAAGATTCTACCTACCCCATCTATTCCCCCCTCATAATTTTGTAAACTCTTAATAAACGTGATCATAACTGGGACCTTCGTACCACGCGCTCCTTATCTGGGGACACCCGGGCAGGGATGTAACCGACTCGGGAACAAACGGGTCAGGGATCCCCTGACTGACCCACAGTCGGGGCACCGCTTCACAATCCGGGCCAATCAGAGTCACAAAGCACGGCAACAGGCCGGATTATCGGAGGCTGGTTGAATTGTCACATCCATTTGCACTCCAGACAGCTAGACATGAAATATTGCGATTCACCGCTCAAGCAAATGTGCGGAACTTTTATGTGGAAGGAACATTTTTGTTATTGGCTATCCATGTACCTGTCTATATCCCTCTAAACCTTTCCTATCCGTGTACCTGTCCGTATCCCTCTAAACCCTTCCTATCCGTGTACCTGTCCGTATCCCTCTGAACCTTTCCTATCCGTGTACCTGTCCGTATCCCTCTAAACCTTTCCTATCCATTTACCTGTCCGTATCCCTCTAAACCTTTCCTATCCGTGTCCCTGTCCGTATCCCTCTAAACCTTTCCTATCCGTGTACCTGTCCGTATCCCTCTAAACATTTCCTATCCGTTTACCTGTCCGTATCCCTCTAAACCTTTCCTATCCGTGTACCCGTCCATATCCCTCTAAACCTTTCCTATCCGTGTATCCGTCTGTATCCCTCTGAACCTTTCCTATCCGTGTACCCGTCCGTATCCCTCTGAACCTTTCCTATCCGTGTACCTGTCCGTATCCCTCTAAACCTTTCCTATCCGTGTACCTGTCCGTATCCCTCTAAACCTTTCCTATCCGTGTACCTGTCCGTATCCCTCTAAACCTTTCCTATCCGTGTACCTGTCCGTATCCCTCTAAACCCTTCCTATCCGTGTACCTGTCCGTATCCCTCTGAACCTTTCCTATCCGTGTACCTGTCCGTATCCCTCTAAACCTTTCCTATCCATTTACCTGTCCGTATCCCTCTAAACCTTTCCTATCCGTGTCCCTGTCCGTATCCCTCTAAACCTTTCCTATCCGTGTACCTGTCCGTATCCCTCTAAACATTTCCTATCCGTTTACCTGTCCGTATCCCTCTAAACCTTTCCTATCCGTGTACCCGTCCATATCCCTCTAAACCTTTCCTATCCGTGTATCCGTCTGTATCCCTCTGAACCTTTCCTATCCGTGTACCCGTCCGTATCCCTCTGAACCTTTCCTATCCGTGTACCTGTCCGTATCCCTCTGAACCTTTCCTATCCGTGTATCCATCTGTATCCCTCTGAACCTTTCCTATTGTGTACCTGTCCATATCCCTCTAAACCTCTCCTATCCGTGTACCTATCCCTATCCCTCTAAACCTTTCCTATCCGTGTACCTGTCCATATCCCTCTAAACCTTTCCTATCCATTTACCAGTCCATATCCCTCTAAACCTTTCCTATCCGTGTCCCTGTCCGTATCCCTCTAAACCTTTCCTATCCGTGTACCTATCCATATCCCTCTAAACCTTTCCTATCCGTGTACCTGTCCGTATCCCTCTAAACCTTTCCTATCCGTGTCCCTGTCCGTATCCCTCTAAACCTTTCATATCCGTGTACCTGTCCGTATCCCTCTAAACCTTTCCTATCCGTGTCCCTGTCCGTATCCCTCTAAACCTTTCCTATCCGTGTCCCTGTCTGTATCCCTCTAAACCTTTCCTATCCGTGTCCCTGTCCGTATCCCTCTAAACCTTTCCTATCCGTGTCCCTGTCCGTATCCCTCTAAACCTTTCCTATCCGTGTACGTGTCCGTATCCCTCTGAACCTTTCCTATCCGTGTACCTATCCGTATCCCTCTGAACCTTTCCTATCCGTGTACCTGTCCGTATCCCTCTAAACCTTTCCTATCCGTGTCCCTGTCCGTATCCCTCTAAACCTTTCCTATCCGTGTACGTGTCCGTATCCCTCTAAACCTTTCCTATCCGTGTACCTGTCCGTATCCCTCTGATCCTTTCCTATCTGTGTCCCTGTTCAGGTATCTTTTAATGTTGTTACTGTACCTGCCTCAACTACTTCCTCATTCCATATACCCACTATGCTCAGATCCCTTGTAAATTTCCCCGCTCTCACCTTAAGCCTATGCCCTCTAGTAATTGGCTCACTTTCCCTGTGCTTTCACCCAGCCTGTGCCTCTTGTGATTTATATCCCGATAGTTTAGCACTCAGTCTACCAAGCACTATTGGAATTGGGAATCCTAGCTGAGGTGGGAATATTGGTAGGCATGGCTCAGTTGATCTGAAAGGCCTGTTTCAATGCTGAATTATTCTACAACCTACTCCATCACGGCCAAGTCATTGTCTACATTTAACGCAGAGGTTGATCGGTTCTTGATTGATACGAGCATCAAAGCTTAGCGGGACATGCGATTGAGATGGAATGACTGAATGACGAGGTAAACTCAATGGGCCGAATGGTCTAATTCTGCCCTTTTCCTTTCTGAATTTATGGTGGTTTTACTCAAGCTTCCGAGTCCTGGTAACGTCCTCATAAATACCCTCTGCACACTTTCCAGCGAACCAAAAATGGACTGAATGTGCGGCCTTGTACAGCTGCGCCATAACACCCCCTACCCCTACACTCAACGCCCTGACTGATGAAGCCCAGCATGACCTTGCTACCGTCCTGAGGCTCTGCGCCTCTGGGCGAGGGACTTCCGAACCCTTCGCCTTTTAGAGACATTGATCGAGTGGATAGCCAGTGACATTTCCCCAGGGTGGAAATGTCAGGTTCGAGGGGGCACACTTTATCATGATGAGAGGGAACCATATGGGAATATCAGAGCTAAGTTTTTACACAGAGAGTGTTAGGTGTGTGGAACGCGCTGCCAGGGCTGGTGGTAGATGCAGATATATTAGGGGCATTTAAGGAACTCTTATGAATGATAGAACAATGGGAGAGGGAAGGTTTGGACTGATCGTGGAGTAGGTTGAAAGGCCATGGGTCCAAGAGCCTGTACCGTGCTGTAATGTTGGTACCACCGCCTTTTCGCTTTTAGTTCGGTGGTTGAAGGGGAAGTGAGTGGTTCGGTTGCCGTGACACCATTGTGTGTGTGCAAGGGTCCAAGGGTTCAAGTGGAAAGATGCCAGGCGAGATTACACACCTCCGCTCCCTTCCTGCTGCCTCACTGCCAGAGGAGCCTGTGCCAGTTCATGGGCAGGTGTCAGCGCTACCTGCCAAGGGACTGCAGAGCTGCGGGGAGATCTGGGCTTCCTGGTAAATAATTTGCAGAAGCCTTCAAGTGCTGTGAGCCCTGTAAGGAAGCTAGAAAAATGTTGGTTGTTCCGCCACTTGAATACAAAAGGTGGGGAGTTGGTGCTTCGTCAGAACCTGAGTCAGGTTTATCAACACTGTTGTGAAATTGTTGTTTTGAGACAGCGATATGGTTCAAGACTTGTGGTGTTCATGGGTTCAGAAATCTGATGGCGGAGGGGAAGACGCTGTTCCAAAAATGTTGAATGTGGATCTTCAGGCTCCTGTACCTCCCCCCGATATTTTTTAAAGTATAGCTTAGTAACGTTTTAATACCATTTGCAACATTCACAATCCAGTGTTTGCAGAACACACATCGAATGAAAACCTTGCCATCCTTGTCCGAGATGCACTTGAGTCCCTGTGTGGTGCGCACCGGTACTGGGCTAACTCCCGAGAGCCGGTGAACACTGTGTCTCTTGGGCACGATGTAAGTTTGGAAGAGAGGCAGGGTGTCCGTTCGGGTGGAGCCAGGGGCACACCTCTTCCCCGACCGCTGAATGACTGACGGACCAATGAGGAAGTCCCCAACCCAACCAAACACCCCCTCCCCTCTGGGTGCCCGAAGAACTGGAGTGTACTGCTGACGTGCGGGCAGAATTTGAGGTGCAGGTACTCAAAAGGGGGAGGCAACTCCTCACACTCCACGTATACCAGAATGTCTCCAGGGATACAGGTTATGTGCAAGCAGAAGAACATAGACCAGTGCAACACAAGCCCTTCGGCCCACGGTGTTGTGCCGACCTTTCAACCTAATCTACAATTAATCAGTCTAACCCTTCCCTCCCACATTGCCCTCCATTGTTCCATCATCCATGTGCCTATCTAAGAGTCTGTTAAATGTCCCTAACGCTCAGCCTCTACCACCAATCCCAGCAGAGCGTTCCGTGTACCAACCACTCTCTGTGTAACAGAGCCCTACCTCCAATGTCTTCCCTAAAATGTCTTCCATTCCTCTTAAAAGTATGCCTTCTTTTAATGGCCATTGTCGCCTTGGGATAAGGATTTTGGATCTCAGTCTATGCCTCTTAGCATCTTAAACGCCTCTATCAAGTCATCTCTCATCCTCGGTCGCTCCAAAGATTAAAAAACAGCCCAAAGATAGAAACCTATTTTAATAAGATGTCCTCTAATCCAGCCAGCATCATCCTCTGCACTCTCTCTAAAGTGTCCACATACGCCACACCATATGCCTTCTTAACTACCCTATCGACTTGCGTGGCAACTCCTGAGGGATTGATGGATTTGGACCTCTGTCCCAGGGTTTCCCAAACTGAGATCCATGGACCCTGTTCTTGAAGGCACTGGTGAGACCGAATTTGGGGTAATGTGATCACTACTGGTCTCTTTATTCAGCAAGGATGTACATCGGAAGAAGTCCACTTGACACGATCTCCTGCCTGCTGAGATGTCTGATGCTTGAGCCAGTTTTGGTTGGCATCACAGCCCGGTGCTATCTCATTCTGTGCCCTGTCAATCCCAACACTCTCGACAGCTTACCAATGAGATCTCACCGGTTTCTCCCTCTCCCTCTCCCTATCTGTCACGTTGGAACGCAGCGTTTGTTGACAGATAGCATGGAATAGGCTGCCCAGTAACCCCCAATTTAATTGTAACTTAATCACGAGACAATTTACAATGACCAATTAACCTACCAACTAGTACGTCTTTGGACTGTGGTTGAAAACCAGAGCACACGGAGGAAACCCACATGGTCACAGGGAGAATGTACAAAAAAGTCACAGGCAGCCGCGGGAATTGAACTCCAGTTGCTAGAGCTGTAAAGTGTTGTGCTAACCACTACACTACCATGCCTCAGGACCTTGTTGCATTGGAATGGATTACAGAGGCTGCAAATCCATAATGTAGATACTGTCTAGCATGTCTTGTTGCATGTGTGAGAGGCAATCTAGTCAAGGTTTCAGATTTGAAATGTTGGCCTCTTCTGTCCTAATGCACATCTCCTACCTCCCCTTTCAACGGGGACCGTTCCCTCTACTACACAGTCCTCCACTCTCTGTTGCGACTGAGCATTGCCCATCTCTCAGTATTTTTCCATGCGACTGCAGGAGTGGCAACGCTTTGCTCCTTCCATCCATCCAGGGACCCAGTCTTTTCAAGTAGACCAGCCATTCACTTGCACTTTTTCAATACAGTGTTTATCCTACAAGGGGAAGATTCGACACCAAATATACTTTATTCTCCGGGAGATATGTGGGGGGTCCAGAACAGATCTTGACAAGAGTGTGAGTGTGTATGTTTGTTTAAAATCTACTTTTGCAAGATTTAATCCTAGTATAATTTGATTTGTTTGTGACCATGCCGAAGGAAAAAAAATGAACAATAAATATGATTTAAGATTCAAGTCAAGTTGTGTTGTTTTATGTACTTTCAAGTCAGGTTGAGTTTCAAAGTTCAAAGTAAATTTATTATTTAAGTACATATATGTCACCATATAATTACCCCGTGACTCATTTTCTTGTGGGCATTCACAATAAATACACAGAAACAAAAAATAATCAATTGAAAACTGCACACAGCAATCATTGTGTAAAAGACAGCAACCTGAGCAAATACAAAGAACTAATATCAAGAATGTGAGTTGTAGAGACCTTAAAAGTTAGTTGATAGGTTGTGGAATCAGTTCAGTGTTGGGCTAAGTAATTTAAGAGCCTGATGGTTGGGGTAATAACTGTTGCTGACCCTGGTGTATGACACCTGTACCTTCTCCCTGATGGCAGCAGTGAGAAGAGAGCATGGCCTGTGTGGTGGGGGTTCCTGATGATGGATGCTCCTTTTCCTGTGATAGTGCTCCGTGTAGACGTGCTCAGTGGTGGGGAGGGTTTTACCTGTGATGGACTGGGCCGCACCCGCTACTTTTTGCAGGCTTTTCCATTTAAGAGCATGGGTGGTTCCATACCAGGCTGTCAGTGCAGATGCAATGGAAAATCGGCTTGTACAAGGCAGTGGAAAGAAAACTTGCAAAACATTAATGCAAGCACACACACAGCAACATGAAAAGGTGTTGGTGGAACTCAAGGGTCAGGTAATGTAAGACTTAGGAGCAGATTTAAGTCATTTGGCCCATCAAGTCCATTCCACTAATGGCTGGTTTATTATCTCTCTCGACTCTATTCTCCTGCTTTCTCTCCATAATCTTTGACATCTTTACTAATCAAGAACCCAACATTGTCAACTTTAAATATACCCAATGACTTGGCCTTCCTACTTGTTTGTGGTAACGAATTCCACAGATGCACCACCATCTAGTTAATGAAATTCATCTCTCATCTCTGTTCTGAGGCTGTGCTCTATGGTCTTAGACTCTCCCATTATTGGAAACACCCTCTCCACATCCACTCTATCTAGGCCTTTCAATATTTGGTAGGTTTCAGTAAGATCCCATATTCTTTTAAACTCAAGCGAGTACAGCCCGGAGCCATTGAATACTCTTCATAAGCCAACTCTTTCATTTCCAAGATCATTCTTGTAAATGACCTCTGGACCATCTCCAATGCAAGCACATCCTCTCTTAAATATGGGGCCCAAAACTGGGGACAATGTGGTCTGACCAATCGTCTCAGTATTCTGGAGTGAAATGTGCAGCTGACATTTTGATTTGAGACCCACCATTTGGATTGGGGGCACAATCAGAGAAAAGACCAGGGTAGTGTCAGAGGTGATCCGCATTGCTGAGGTAGGGCTTGGGTTGTGCTGGTCAGTTCAAGAACTGAATGATTGAAGGGACATCACACACTGTGTCTGAACCTCCTACACCGTCCCATCACACTCTCCCGGGGTCAGACACAGAGTGAATCTCCCTCTATACCGTCTGTATCCAGAGATAACGGCCACGTGACAGATGCACTGCCACCTGGCTGGTCGGAGGACACACCACATGCCAATCAACATTTGGTCCCTCCCAACTCATCAATGCACACCTAAATTATTGGTCCCCTTAATTGGATTATCGCGCCCAGCCCCATGCTATAAAAGGTGAGACTTGTCCCTGGATCGGCCTCTCTTACAGACCACCTGACTGAAGGTAAGTGCATTGATTTATGTTTGGGAAGGTCTATCGTTTGTCCTGGTAAGGGAGCCGCAGCTATCCAAGGTCAAGGGGGATAGCTGTCGTAGTGCTTTTCCCTTGTTCTTTGTTTGTGTAACCGTACCCTGTCCCCACACCGCTTCCTGTGTATTGTAGTTGCTTGCGTTGACCCGACTTCCCCTTGTAAATAAATTCCTTATTATTAAAACTGTGTGTGTCCAGGCCTCTACTGTTGAGACTCAAAGAACCAGTTATTTTCCATCACAACACCGTCCTATCACAGAATCCCAGGGCAGAGACACAATTGCTCTGCCATTTTTGGCTGTTTTTTTTGGTTTTTGGGCTCAAGTAAGTGCCTGGTGCCTTGGTAGTAAATCACTCCCAAGATGCTGTTTATTATCTAAGTACCATATTCTGCCTTGAGATTCATTTTCTTTTCTCTATTTTTCTTTATTTGTTTTATTTAGAACAGGCCCTTCTGGCCCACTGAGCCATGTGCCCAGAAACCCAGTGGGTTAACCCCTTGCCTAAGCAGTGGACAGGCCGGCTGGTGGCGTAGTGACATCAGCGCTGGACTTCGGAGCGAAGGCTCCCGAGTTCAAATCCAGCCGGCTCCCTTGCACGTTTTCCAGCCGTGGTGGGTTGAGTGTCGAGCTAGCAACTCGACCTCGTAAACACAAGAAAACCTGCTAAAAAAAAAACCGCCGTCACAACAGCGTCCCGATGACTCCACTCGGAGTTAAGATCTTTCTTCTTCTTCTAAGCACAGGACAATTTACAGTGACCAATCAACCTCCTGACTGGTGTGTCTTTGGATTGTGGGAGGAAAACGGTTACACGCGCACATTAAGAATTCAAAGACTTTCTTACAGAGAACTGCATTGAACTTTGAACTCTGATAGTAGCACCGTGCTAACTGCGACACTACTGCAGTGCCCTTCTTGGAGGCATTCACAGCTAAAATTAAGAAATGCAAAAGAATTTACTATACGCAAACAAAGAATGACAAAGAACCAATGTGTAAAGGAAGACAGATTCTGCAAAGAAATGATATAATGCTGAAACCTTGAGTTGTAAAGACCTCTTGAATGTGTGTCTGTAGGTTGTAGAGTCATGTGTTGATCAGAACTTTAACACCCTAGGCTACGGGCTACCAAACCTCTCAATGGTCATTATCATCACGTGCAGTGTCATACGGCAAGGCCACATGATTGTTCTTGGCAATTTTCGTTACAGAGTCGCCTGCCACTGCCTTATTCTGGGCAGTGTCTTTTCAAGACGGGTGACCCCAGCCATCATCAATATTCTTCGGAGACTGCCTGCCTGGCATCAGTGGTCTTGTGACATGCACCTGCTGGTCACATGACCATCCACCACCTGCTCCCGCGGATTCACGTGACCCCGATGGTGGTGGTGGGTGGGAGCTAATCAGTCATTACACCTCACCCAAGGGTGACCTTCAGGCTAGCAGACAGAAGGAGCGCCTGACACCTCCTTTAGTAGAGACGTATCTCCACCTGTCACCCAAACTCTCTTGACGGTATGGAGTGAAAAATGCACCAGTGGGTTACGTTAGGAGTAGTCAAGTCAAGTCAACTTTTATTGTCATTTTAACCATAACTGCTGGTACAGTACATAGTAAAAATGAGACAATGTTTTTCAGGACCATGGTGTTACATGACACAGTACAAAAAACTAGACTGAACTACGTAAAAAACAACACAGAGCGAAAAAAAAACACACAACAACTACACTAGACTACAGACCTACTCAGGACTGGCACAAAACAGTGCAGGCATTACAATAAGTAATAAACAGGATAATAGTCAGTAAGGTGTCAGTCCAGGCTCTGGGTATTCAGGAGTCTGATAGCCTGGGGGAAGAAACTGTTACATAGTCTGGTCATGAGAGCCCGAATGCTTCGGTGCCTTTTCCCAGACGGCAGGAGGGAGAAGAGATTGTACGAGGGGTAGTAATAATAAAATGCACCTCAACATGTGACCACTGCACCTCAGTGTTCCATTAGAAGGTCCATGTAGATAGTCTCATGGCAAAGGCTCTGAAATATAGATCTATAACCTGAGCATTAAATGTCTTGATACTGAGGTTCCTCCTCAATGCAGTGCCACACACCAGCCCACACTGATGCAGTAGTTCAAAGGAACATCTTGTTATCTAGAATCTACAAACTTATCTGAAACTTTTCCTGGCTCCCTGATAAATTTGTATAATGTTTGGAGACCTATTGACCCTCATAGAGATATTTAATGTAAGCACAACACGCTTGTTCTCCAAATCGTGCAGATGGCTCCTGAAAATTTGTTCAATCTTTCTTCTCTGGAGAGTAATCATTAATGCACCAACGCCACGATTTTCAACTCCTCGACCCCGTGGCAGTTCACTCCAGGTTCTCATTCCTACCTATCTTTCGAACTGTCCTCTGGCCCGTACATCCCTCCCTGTCCCTGTAAACCCCTCTGGCCCCTACACCTGCCCCACCTCTGTGATCTCCAGCAACCCCTACAAAGCTCCCCATCTCTGTAACCCTCCCTCAGGCAACTACACCTCTCCCTGCCTTTGTAACCTCCACCCCTCCCTGTCTCTGTAAGCCCTTCCCAGCCAAACATGTCTCTGTGAACCCTATTTAACCCCTATACCCCTCTTGTCTCAGTGACCTCCTACAACTCTCATCTCTGTAACCTATTAAAGTTCCTCCTAAACAGGAGTGCATAATGTGATAGTGTAGAGGGAGTTTCACTCTGTGTCTGACCCCGGGAGTGTGTGATGGGACAGTGTAGAGGGAGCTTCACTCTGTGTCTGACCCCGGGAGTGTGTGATGGGACGGTGTAGAGGGAGCTTCACTCTGTGTCTGACCCCGGGAGTTTGTGATGGGACGGTGTAGAAGGAACATCTCTCTGTGTCTGACCCGGGGAGTGTGTGATGGGTTTTAATGCAGCACTGATAGCTGGAGTCAGGCCCAGGAGACTTTGGGAGATAAAATGCCTGTGTGCTAACCAGCTCCATCACGTTGCCTCTGCTTGGTGCCAACTCATTCTGATCATCAGTTATTAACTTCTTCCCCACCCTGAGGTATCCTTGGGTCCCGATAGCCAATGATTAAGAGAGTTTGTCATTGTTTTCTTTGGTGAAGAATCAATACAGCTAACTTAAGTGGTGACAATGGTGTATTGCCAAAGGAATTAGTCAACCTTACTGTCAACGTGACTGAGCAAACAAAGATAAGAAAATATTTAGTATTCATTTTACTTTGTGTTGTATTGTTGGAAGCTCTAGGGGTTATTGAACAGGTAGCTACACCCTGCCCTGTTCTATAAGCTGGGATGGGTGTGGGAGTGATTTATTAGAACATCACTGGGGATCAGGGACCTGAGCTCCTGAAAGAGAGAGACAGAGAGGGGGGAGGGAGGAGAGGGAGAGAGGGAGGGAGGGAGAGAGAGAGAGAGAGGAGAAACACATCAAATAAGTGATTCTGCCGATGCTAGAAATCCAATGAGACGCACACAGATTGGTGGAGGAACTCAGAAGGTCAGGCAGCATCAAGAAGAGGAATAGACAGCTGACATTTTGGGCTGAGACCCTTCTTTAGGACTGATAAAGGGTCTGAATAGATTAATGGATTAATGAAATCCTGATGAAAGGTCTTGGCCTGAAACATCAGTTTTTTCCTCTTCGTAGATGCTGCCTGAGTTGTTGAGTTCCTCTGGCACTTTGTGTGTGTGTGTGTGTGTGTGTGTGTGTGTGTGTGTGTGTGTGTGTGTGTGTGTGTGTGTGTGTGTGTGTGTGTGTGTGTGTGTGTGTGTGTGTGTGTGTGTGTGTGTGTGTGTGTGTGTGTGTGTGTGTGTGTGTGTGTGTGTGTGTGTGTGTTACTCTGGATTTCCAGCATTTGCAGAATCTCTTATGCTTAAGATTACGGTAGGTTTAGATATCGTCAAAGGGACGAATCATGCTTCCATTAAAATGAAGGGTTAATTACGGGCAGACACAGGCTTTAAATACCTGGGCAAAGTGTGTAAGTGGGGTGTGAAGTAATTATGATCCAGTGTGGCACATTTGAGGGAGGGAGGGGAACAGAAGAGGGTAAGGGGAGGGGAGACAGGGCAAGAGAAACAGAGGAGAGAGATTGAAAGTCAGAGTGAGAGTCAGCAGAAGGAGAGGGGGAGAGAGTGAGAGAGGGGGGATGTGAGAGGAGGAAGGAGTGAGGAGGGTGCGAGTGAGAGATGCGGAATGGGTGGTGAGGGAATTGGCTGGATATGGGATTGAAAGGGGGGAGGCAGTGGGTGAGAGGGGGGTGGACGGGAGAGAAGGAGAGGTGGGAGTGAAAGGAATGGGAGGAGAGTGGGTGTGTGTGTGAGAGTGTGTGTGGTTGAGATCAAGGGCATCTCACTCCCACAAGACTGAACAGAGTGCTGCAAGTTAACACTTCGAGGAAGACAGGTAAGAAGTGGTCAGAAGGCAATTGAAAGTTAGAGACAGGTGTGGGTCCAATCCATGATCTTGTACCTCTCATTCCTACAACTCCCCTGCCCACACTCCCACCACCCTCACGAGGATCTAACTGGAAAGACAGAACCCCCCCCCCCCCCAAATCTAGAAGGCAGCAGAGACCAGGGCCATGGAGGAGGCTGACCCAAGGCATCTTACAACACCACTGATCCCGACTCTGAGAGAACCTTTAGCCGCATATTGATATAGAACATAGAATAGAACAATACAGCACAGTACAGTACCAGCCCTTCAGCCCACAATGCTGTGCTGACCCTTAAACTCTGCCTCCTCAAATTCTCCTTAAACCCTCCACCTTAAATTCCTCCATATACCTGTCTAGTAGTCTCTTAAACATCACTAGTGTATCTGCCTCCACCACTGACTCAGGCAGTGCATTCCACGCACCAACCACTAATAATTGCTATTTATTCGATTCACATTGATGCAATTATGAGAAGGCACGACAGTGGCTATGTGTCATTAGAAGTTTGAGGAGATTTGGTCTGTCGGCAAAGATTCTAGCAAATGACGTACTGCAGAGAGCATTCTCACGGGTATGGAGAAGCCATGGCACAGGATCGGAAAACACTGCAGAAGGTGGCAAACTCAGTCATTTCCACCATGGGCACTAGCCCCAGCATCGAGATCACCTTCGACAGGCAATGCCTCAGAAAGGCAGCCTCCATCGTTAAGGTTCTCCATCACCCAGGACATGCTCTCCTCTCGTTGCTGCCATCAAGGGGGAGGTACAGGAGCCTGAAGACACACATTCAACATTTTAGGAACAGCTTCTTCCCCTCTGCCATCTGAACAAACCACGCACTCACCACTCTCTGCATAAAAACATTATTCCTGACATCTCCTCTGTGCCTACTTTCAAGCATTGTGTCCTCTCATGCTAGCCATTTCAGCCCTGTGAAAAAGCCTCTGACTATCCACACGATCAATGCCTCTCATCATCTTGTACACCTCTATCAGGTCACCTCTCATCCTCTGTCGCTCCAAGGAGAAAAGGCCAAGTTCACTCAACCTATTCTCAGAAGACATGCTCCCCAATCCAGGCAACATCCTTGTAAATCTCCTCTGCACCCTTTCTATGGTTTCCACATCCTTCCTGTAGTGAGGCAACCAGAACTGAGCACAGTACTCCAAGTGGGGTCTGAGCAGGGTCCTATATAGCTGCAACATTACCTCTCGGCTCCTAAACACAATCCCACAATTGATGAAGGCCAATGCACCGTATGCCTTCTTAACCACAGAGTTAACCTGCGCAGCTGCTTTGAGTGTCCTATGGACTTGGACCCCAAGATCCCTCTGATCCTGAAACTGCCAAGAGTCTTACCATTAATACTATATTCTGCCATCATATTTGACCTACCAAAATGAACCACCTCACACTTATCTGGGTTGAACTCCATCTGCCACTTCTCAACCCAAGTTTGCATCCTATCAATGTCCCACTGTAAGCTCTGACAGCCCTCCACACTATCCACAACACCACAACCTTTGTATCATCAGCAAATTTACTAACCCATCCCACCACTTCTTCACCCAGGTCATTTATAAAAATCACAAAGAGCAGGGGTCCCAGAACAGATCCCTGAGGTACACCACTGGTGACTGACCTCCATGCAGAATATGACCCATCTTTGCCTTCTGTGGGCAAGCCAGTTCTGGATCCACAAATCAATGTCCCCTTGGATCCTATGCCTCCATACTTTCTGAATAAACCTTGCCTGGGGTACCTTATCAAATGCCTTGCTGAAACCCATATACACTACATCTACTGCTCTTCCTTCATCAATGTGCTTAGCTACATCCTCAAAAAATTCAATCAGGCTCGTAAAGCATGACCTGTCCTTTACAAATCCATGCTGACTATTCCTAATCATATTATACCTCTCCAAATGTTCATAAATCCTGCCTCTCAGGATCTTCTCCATCAACTTACCAACCACTGAGGTAAGACTCACTGGTCTATAATTTCCTGGGCTATCTCTACTCCCTTTCTTGAATAATGGAACAACATCCGCAACCCTCCAATCCTCCGGAACCTCTCCCATCCCCATTGATGATGCAAAGATCATTGCCAGAGGCTCAGCAATCTCCTCCCTCACCTCCCACAGTAGCCTGGGGTACATCTCATCCAGGCCCGGCGACTTATGCAACTTGATGCTTTCCAAAAGCTCCAGCACATCTTCTTTCTAAATATCTACATGCTCAAGCTTTTACAGTCCACTGTAAGTTATCCCTACAATCCCCAAGATCCTTTTTTGTAGTGAATACTGAAGCAAAGTACTCATTAAGAACTTCTGCTATCTCTTCTGGTTCCATATACGCTTGTCCACTGTCATACTTGATAGGTCCTATTCTCTCATGTCTTATCCTCTTGCTCTTCACATGCTTGTACAATGCCTTGGGGGTTTTCCTTAATCCTGTCTGCCAAGGACTTCTCATGGCCCCTTCTGGCTCTCCTAATTTCATTCTTAAATTCGTTCCTCCTAGCCTTATAATCTTCTAGATCTCTATCATTACCTAGATTTTTGAACCTTTTGTAAGCTCTTCTTTTCTTCTTGACTAGATTTTCAATAGCCTTTGTACACCACCGTTCCTGTACCCTACCATCCTTTCCCTGTTTCACTGGAATGTACCTATACAGAATTCCACGCAAATCCCCTGAACGTTTGCCACATTTCTTCCTTACGTTTCCCAATTTATTCCCAATTTATGCTTCCAAGTTCCTGTTTGATAGCCTTATATTTCCCCTTGCCCCAGTTAAACGCTTTCCTAACTTGTCTGTTCCTATCCCTCTCCAATGGTATGGTAAAGGAGATAGAAGTGTGATCACTATCTCCAAAATGCTCTCCCACTGAGAGATCTGTTACCTGACCAGGTTCATTTCCCAATACCAGATCAAGTAGGATGATCTACATATTGTGTCAGGAAACCTTCCTGAACGCACCTAACAAACTCCACCCCATCTAAACCCCTTGCTCTAGGGACATGCCAGTCGATATTTGGGAAATTAAAATCTCCCACCATGACAACCCTGTTATTATTACACCTTTTCAGAATCTGCCTCCCTATCTGCTCCTCGATGTCCCTGTTACTATTGGGTAAAAAAAAAACACCCAGTAGAGTGATTGACCCCTTCCTGTTTCTAACTTCCACCCACAGAGACTCCATAGACAATCCCTCCATGACTTCCTCCTTTTCTGCAGCCATGACACTATCTCTGATCAGCAGTGCCACACCCCCACCTCTTTTGCCTCCCTCCCTGTCCTTTCTGCAACAACTAAAGCCTGGCACTCGAAGTAACCTTTCCTGCCCTGAGCCATCCGAGTCTCTGTAATGGCCACAACATCATAGCTCCAAGTACTGATCCATGCTCTAAGCTCATCTGCTTTGTTCATAACACTCCTTGCATTAAAATAGACACATCTCAAACTGCGTCTCCTCTCAATCACCTGCCTATCCTCCCTCTCGCACTGTCTCCGTGCACATTGTAGAAAAGCAGCATCCATCATCAGGGACCCACACCACCCAGGCCATGCCCTCTTCTCGCTGATGCCATCAGGTGGTACAGGAGCCTCAGGGCCCACACCACCAGGTTCAGGAACAGTTATTACCCATTCAACCATCAGGCTCTTAAACCAATGTGGATAACTTCACTCACCTCATCACTGAAGTGTTCCCACAACCAATGGATTTACTTTTAAGGAATCTTCATCTCATTTTCTCAATATTTATTGCTTATTTATTTATTATTATTTATTTTTTCTTACTTTTTTGTATTTACAGCTTGTTGGTTTATTTTGCACATTAGTTGCTGTCTGCTCTGTCTGTGGTCTTTGATTTGATTGTGTTTCTTGTATTTAATGTGAATACCTGTAAGACAATGAATCTCAGGGCTGTATATGGTGACATATTTGTACTTTGTTACTAAATTTACTTTGAACTTTGATATTAAAACTGATTCTGATAATGTGGTGACTATTTAAAAACACTTGAGACTGGCTTCCGGATGCTACCTTCAGCTGCCAGCAGATGGCAGACGGGAGCCAAGGACAGAACACGGCTGTCAACCTCTGTGCCCACTGACACAGAACAAGAGGCCATTCTGCCCAATAGGCATCTCCTACCCCAAACCCGTAATACCCTGCTGCCCTGCTTTACACGAAGTAAAGCTGGTTTATTTCCTCTTAAACGTCAATCTACTCACCCCCCCCCCCCCATCAAAGATTCAGATGATGTGACATGTTATTGTGAACATTAATAATCGGTTGTTGACTTCAGGAGAGCATGGAGTGACCGTTCTCAGCTGAACATCGACGGCTCCTCCGTTGAGATCGTTAAGAGCACCAAATTACATGGTGTTCACCTGGCAGAGAATCTCACCTGGTCCGTCAACACCAGCTTCATAGCAAAGAAAGCCCAGCAGCGTCTATACTTCCTGCGAAGGCTGAGAAAAGTCCATCTCCCACCCACCCCCCCCCATCCTCATCACATTCTACAGGGGTTGTATTGAGAGCATCCTGAACAGTTGCATCACTGCCTGGTTCGGAAATTGCACCGTCTCGAATCGCATGACTCTGCAGCGGATAGTGAGGTCAGCTGAGAAGATCACCAACCGGGGTCTCTCTTCCCGCCATCACGGACATTTACACTACACACTGCATCCGCAAAGCAAACAGTATTATGAAGGCCCCCACGCACCCCTCACAGAAACTCTTCTCCCTCCTGCCGTCTGGGAAAAGGCTCCGAAGCATTCGGGCTCACACGACCAGACTGTGTAACAGTTTCTTCCCCCAAGCTATCAGACTCCTCAATACCCAGAGCCTAGACTGACATCTACATCATTTATTATTATATTGGAATTTGTCCTCTACTGTGCCTATTGTTTTGTTTATTATTTATTAATTAATTATTGTACTGCCCTGCACTGTATTGTGCACTTTATGTAGTCCTGTGCAGGTCTGTAGTCTAGTGTAGTTTTGTGTTGTTTCATGTAGCGCCAGGGTCCTGGAGGAACACTGTTTCATTTTTACTGTGTACTGTACCAGCAGTTTATGGTCAAAATGACAATAAAATGCGACTTGGCTTGATTTGACTTGGCAGTTTTTCATTCCCAATGTCCAAGATCAAAGATCACTGTTATTCAGCATTACATGTGTGAGGAATCTGCAGTGCTGTGTTGGTCAGGGTGTGACATACAACAATAAACAACAACAAGTCAACAATAGTAAAGAATAAAGACATATGAATAAGTCAAAGGTTAAAGTACAGATATGAAATGAAACATGCATAAATACCAGCATGGGTTTACAATGTAAAGAGCAATATAAAACGTGGTTTAAAGTGTTCACAGTGCAGCGCAGTGAGGTGAGGTGCTGGGGGAGGGAGCTAACTAGAATGGTTGATCAGATTAACTGCCTGGGGGAAGAAACTTCGAAGATGGCGTGAAGTTTTTGTTTGAATAGCCTTTAAATTCATTAAATGGGGGCGCCACAGTAGCTCAGCAGTTGGCGTGATGCTATTACAGCTCGGGGCATCGGAGTTCAGAGTCCAATTCTGGAGATCTCTGTACATTCTCCCGGTGGAATGCGTGGGTTTTCCATGGGTGTTCCAGTCTCCTCCCACAGCCAAGGGCGCACCAAGGAGGTTAATCGTTCATTGTAAATTGTCCCGATTCGGTTAGGGTTGTCAGGGAATGTTGGGACAGTGTTACTACGCCATGCTACATCTCAATAAATAAAATATATATGAATAAATATTTGGATTTAAATTTCTCCTGGTGGTATTTGAACTCAATTCTCTGGACGCCCATCACACAAACACTCCTCCCCCTGGTTCTCCTCCAACACCTGTCCCCATCTGCCCTCCCCACCTGCCTTATTTGGTCCCATGCTCCGATCCCTCTCCTATCAGATACCACCATCTGCAGCCCTTTGTCACACCCACCCATCATCTCACAGCCTCTGTCGACATTCCCATTCTTCCTTCCTCCATCTGTCTGTCACCCTTCCTCACCTGGAACCACCTAACAATCCCCCATCTCTTCTCTCTCCTCTTTATACCGACTATCTGTCTTCCAGTCCAGGTGAAAACTTGACCCAAAATGTTGCTATTTCACTCCACAAATGCTGCGAAACCCATTGTGTTCCTCCAGCCCCCACACCCCTCCGACTCTGTGACCCCTTTCAGTCCCTGTACTCCACCTTGATTCTGTTGCCCCCCTCTGGCCCCGACACCCCTCCCCATCTCTGTAACCCCCTCGAGGCCCTACACCCCTCCCCATCTCTGTAATCCCCTCCGGCCCCTACAATCATCCCAATCTCTGTAACCCCATCCAGGACCTACACCCCTCCCCATCTCTGTAACCCCCTCAGGCCCCTACAATCATCCCGATCTCTGTAACCCCCTCCAGGCCCTACACCCCTCCCCAGCTCTGTAACCTTCTCTGGCCCCTACACCCCTCCCCATCTCTGTAACCCCCTCCAGGCCCTACACCCCTCCCCATCTCTGTAACCCTCTCTGGCCCCTACACCCCTCCCCATCTCTGTAACCCCCTCCAGGCCCTACACCCCTCCCCAGCTCTGTAACCCTCTCTGGCCCCTACACCCCTCCCCATCTCTGTAACCCCCTCCAGGCCCTACACCCCTCCCCATCTCTGTAACCCCCTCCAGGCCCTACACCCCTCCCCATCTCTGTAACCCCATCCAGGCCCTACACCCCTCCCCGTCTCTGTAACCCCATCCAGGCCCTACACCCCTCCCCAGCTCTGTAACCCTCTCTGGCCCCTACACCCCTCCCCATCTCTGTAACCCCCTCCAGGCCCTACACCCCTCCCCATCTCTGTAACCCCCTCCAGGCCCTACACCCCTACCCTTCTCTGTAACCCCCTCCAGGCCCTACACCCCTACCCTTCTCTGTAACCCCCTCCAGGCCCTACACCCCTCCCCATCTCTGTAACCCCATCCAGGCCCTACACCCCTACCCTTCTCTGTAACCCCCTCCAGGCCCTACACACCTCCCCATCTCTGTAACCCCATCCAGGCCCTACACCCCTACCCTTCTCTGTAACCCCCTCCAGGCCCTACACACCTCCCCATCTCTGTAACCCCATCCAGGCCCTACACCCCTACCCTTCTCTGTAACCCCCTCCAGGCCCTACACCCCTCCCCATCTCTGTAACCCCCTCCAGGCCCTACACCCCCTCCCCATCTCTGTAACCCCCTCCAGGCCCTACACCCCTACCCTTCTCTGTAACCCCCTCCAGGCCCTACACACCTCCCCATCTCTGTAACCCCATCCAGGCCCTACACCCCTACCCTTCTCTGTAACCCCCTCCAGGCCCTACACCCCTCCCCATCTCTGTAACCCCATCCAGGCCCTACAACCCTACCCTTCTCTGTAACCCCCTCCAGGCCCTACACCCCTCCCCGTCTCTGTAACCCCATCCAGGCCCTACACCCCTACCCTTCTCTGTAACCCCCTCCAGGCCCTACATCCCTCCCCATCTCTGTAACCCCATCCAGGCCCTACACCCCTACCTTTCTCTGTAACCCCCTCCAGGCCCTACACCCCTACTCTTCTCTGTAACCCCCTCCAGCCCCTACAATCATCCCGATCTCTGTAACCCCCTCCAGGCCCTACACCCCTACTATTCTCTGTAACCCCCTCCGGCCCCTACAATCATCCCGATCTCTGTAACCCCCTCCAGGCCCTACACCCCTCCCCATCTCTGTAACCCCATCCAGGCCCTACACCCCTACCCTTCTCTGTAACCCCCTCCAGGCCCTACACCCCTCCCCATCTCTGTAACCCCCTCCAGGCCCTACACCCCTCCCCATCTCTGTAACCCCCTCCAGGCCCTACACCCCTACTCTTCTCTGTAACCCCCTCCGGCCCCTACAATCATCCCGATCTCTGTAACCCCCTCCAGGCCCTACACCCCTCCCTGTCTCCGTAACCCCCTCCAGGCCCCTACACCCCTCCCCATCTCTGTAACCCCCTCCGGCCCCTACACCCCTCCCCGTCTCTGTAACCCCCTCCAGGCCCTACACCCCTCCCCATCTCTGTAACCCCCTCCGGCCCCTACACCCCTCCCCATCTCAGTAACCCCCTCCAGCCCCTACACCCCTCCCCGTCTCTGTAACCCCCTCCAGGCCCTACACCCCTCCCCATCTCTGTAACCCCCTCCGGCCCCTACACCCCTCCCCATCTCAGTAACCCCCTCCAGCCCCTACACCCCTCCCCATCTCTGTAACCCCCTCGAGGCCCCTACACCCCTCCCCATCTCTGTAAACCCCCTCGAGGCCCCTACACCCCTCCCCATCTCTGTAACCCCCTCTGGCCCTTACACCCCTCCCCATCTCTGTAACCCCCTCTGGCCCTTACACCCCTCCCCATCTCTGTAACTCCCTCCGGCCCTACACCCCTCCCCATCTCTGTAACCCCCTCCAGCCCCTACACCCCTCCCTGTCTCTGTAATCCTTTCTGGCCCCTGCACCCCTCTCCATCTCTCAAACCCCCACCTTGCTCTTCCTGCCTCTGTGACCCTATGCAGCCTCTGCACCACTCCCCATCCCTGTAACCCCCTCCAACCTCTACACCCCTCCTTGGCTCTGAACTCCTCTGACCTCTACACCCTACTGTCCTCTTTAACCCTCTCTGGCTCCTATACCCCTCCCAGTCTCTGTAAGTCCCCTGGCCCCTACACTCCTCCCAGTCTCTGTGACCCCCTCCAGCTCCTACATCCCTCCCCGTAAACCCCTACAACCCTCATCTCTGTAACCACCTAAACCACCCTTGCCTGGCTGTACGACTATGACATTCCAGAGGGTTTTTGCTCACTGGGTGCTGGCCCGGTAAATTAATTGATAGGGATTCAGGAATATTGAGTGCTATTAATTGCTTTTCCATCTCCGAATTCTAATATAGGACAAGGTAAGCTCTGCGGATGAGCTGGTTTAATCCCCGGTGTTAATGAGCTACTTTTAAAACCAGCCACAGGATGGAGAAGAAGTGGTATCCTCAATCACCTCTCTTACCAATTCATTCTTTTCAGATCACAGTGGCGCAGAGGGTAGAGTTGCTGCCTCACAACCCCAGAGACTCAGGTTTGATCCCTGCGTCAGTGCTCTCTCTCCCTCCCCCTGTGGTTTGCACGTTCTTCATGCA
This sequence comes from Hemitrygon akajei, assembly GCF_048418815.1. Classification (NCBI taxonomy): domain Eukaryota; kingdom Metazoa; phylum Chordata; class Chondrichthyes; order Myliobatiformes; family Dasyatidae; genus Hemitrygon; species Hemitrygon akajei. The sequence goes on from NC_133134.1 coordinate 83,776,208, forward strand.
GTCGCATGGGCTTCCCCTCACCCCAACGATGTGGAGTTGGTGGGTTAATTGGTAGCTGAAAATCGCCCCCTACTCTGCGGGGGAAGAGTAGAATCTACGGGAGTTGGTGGGAATGTGGAAAATAATAAATAAATGGGACTAATCCAGAATTTCTGTAAGATGGTGGCATGCTCACACATAACAGCTGCTACAGGGTCAACCAAATGTGCTGTTGTCTTTTTTTAAACATGTTTTTTATGATCACAAGACCCCACTGGACACTGAGAGAAAGTTCTGCAGGTCTGCTCCATTAGCATGTCGCTTATTGGCGGGGAAACTGAAGGGGCTGGACCCGGTGTGACGCTGGCTGCACCAGGGAGAAGTCGGAAGAATCGGAGCACGAAGGCGGCGTGCGGCCTAACGGCGAGTGATGGTCTTAGCCGCGATTGTAAGGCGCTGTTGGACGTCGTTAGTGCGGAATGCCCCAAGCCCGATTCACAGGTTTGGGGTACGCCACACGGCCTCAGCTGATGGCAAGGAGCAGGCCTCAAGCTGCAGTGTTGCCTGCTTACAGCCGCCCAGCAGAGCCAGAGGCGACGTGCTTCACCGCAGTGCCTGTGGCACTGTGACGCAGCATCCATGATGTAGTCGGTGCTGCTGCCCCGGTATTCGCTCAACTGAAGACCAGCTGTATTTTGTTCGACTGCAGACTGCTGCAACATTCAGAGACTTGAACCACATTTTTTTGTGTGATTGTATCCTACTGCTGTCTTATATCAGTTTGCTACCTTATATGCATCTCGAGCTTTGTATGACTGTGTGTATGTTTTGCACTGGAGAAATAGTGTTTCGTTTGGCTGTATTCATGTAAGGTTGAATGACTATTAAACTTGAACTTAGCTTTAAGGTGAGAGGGAACAAGCGTAAAGGAGTTTTTTTTTATTTAGAGATACAGCACAGAACAGGCCCTTCCAGCTCAACGAGCCCACACGCCCAGTTACACCCATGTGACCATGTAACCTAATAACCCGTACACCTTGGGAATGTGGGAGGAAACCGGAGCACCCAGAGGAAACCCATGTGGTCACAGGGAGAATCTACAAATTCCTTACAGACAGCAGCGGAAATTTAACTCAGTTCCCTGGCACACGAGTGAATCTGCAGATGCCGGAAATAAATAAAAACACAAAATGCTGGCAGAACTCAGCAGGCCAGACAGCATCTATGGGAGGAGGTAGTGACGACCACACGAGTGAATCTACAGATGCTGGAAATCACACGAGTGAATCTTCATCACTCCTGATGAAGGGTTTCGGCCCGAAACGTCGTCACTACCTCCTTGCATAGATGCTGTCTGGCCTGCTGAGTACTACCAGCATTTTGTGTTTTTATTAACTCAGTTCCCTGGTGCTTTAATTACATTAACCACTACACTATGGCGTTGCCCCAACGGATTTGTAAGCAAAGTTCAGAATCAGTTTTATTATATGTTATTAAATTTATTGTTTTGTGGCAATAGTACAGGGAAAGACATAAAAAAATTACTGTAAGTTACAATAAAAATAAAATAAATAGAAGAGGTAGTGTTCATTTTTTTTTACAAACATACAAAAACTGGAAAAACACAAAATACATACAAAGGTTAGGGGTTACAATTAATGATGTACAATAAATGCTATATTAATGATTTATTATAAATACTATTAATGATTTAAAATTAAATATATTATCACATAAATGTCATTATCTACAACCCTGAGATTCATTTTCTTGCAGATGTACACAGTAAATCTAATAAAGACAATAGAATCTCTGACAGATCACACCCAACAGGAGGGACAAACGACCAATGTGCAAAAAACTGAAAATGCAAAACGAACAGTCGTACTGTGTCCCCCCACAAAATCATTCAGTCTTCCCCAACCAGAAGACTTGGGTGAACCAAGAGATTGACAATCCGAGGAATAGATCAGTGGTCTGGTGACCAAGTTGGCATCGCCTGCTGGAGACAAAGATAAGAGGTCCAGGTACAATCTCTGGAAAGCTACCTCATACTCAACGTGGTAATTCCGGACCAAACTTGAATCACTGAAGGATGCTCGACAGCTGGGGCAGGGCTTGAATGCTTCACCTCCAACAAAGTGAAACCAAGCGACAGAGGTGACAAGTCTTCACTCCCAGAGGAGCTCAAAACATCTTCTGTACTCGCTTTGACCGTCGAAACACGGAGGAACCTCCACAAACTCCCATAGTCCCCGAGGATGTTGTGGACGTCGAAGTGAGAGCATCCTTCAGGAGGGTGAACCCACCGGTGTGGTACATTGCTGGCTACTAAAGACCTACGTTGATCAACTGGCTGGAGTCTTCACCAATATCTTTAGCCTCTCACTTTGGCAGAATGAGGTGCCCATCGACATCAAGCACGTTTCAATTACACCTATGGCCAAGATGAACATGGTAACCTGCCTCGATGACTATCCACAGTGATGAACTGCTTTGAGAGGTTGGTGATGAAACATTAACTCCTGCCTGAGAGGCAACTTGGATCCAGTCCAATTTGCCTACTGTCCATAGCAGATGCCATTTCATTGGCTCTTCACTTATCCCTGGATTAGCTGGACAGTGAAGATACTGTCGGCTACAGCTCGACATTCAGTACTATTATCCCCTCAAAACTAATCAATAAGCTTCAAGACCTTAGCCTCAATACCTCCTTGTGCAACTGGATCCTCGATTTCCTCACTTGTGAACCCCATCAGTTCGGATTGGCAAAAAAACATCTCCTCTACAATCTCCATCAGCACATGTGCACCACAGGCTGGGTGCTCAGCCCCCGTCCTACTCGCTTTAGACAGCCCAATGCCATATTTAAGTGTGCAAACACCACTGTTGTTGGCTGAAACAAAGGTGGTGATGAATCAGCATATGGGATAGTGATTGAAAATCTGGCTGAGTGTCAGAAAGGCCAAAGAGCTGATTCTTGACTTCAGGAGGAGGTTCTGAACCAGAGGTTCATAGGCCAGTGCTCATCAGGAGATCAAAGATGGAGATGGGTCAGCTTTAATTTCCTCAGCGTTATCATTTCAGAGGATCTGTCCTGGGCCCAGCTCATAAATGCCCACACGAAGAAAGCACAGCAGTGCCTCTACTTCCTTAGAAGTTTGCTAAGATCCTGCACGACATCTAGAACTTAGACAACGTTCTATAGACGTGTGGTGGACAGTATATTAACACCAATGCCCTTGAAGAGAAAACCCTACAAAAAGTAGTGGATACAGCCCAGTTCATCACGGATAAAGCCCTCACTACCATTGAGCACATGAAAGCAGCATCCATCATCAAGGCAAGAAAGTCTCCAGGTGCTGGAAATCCAGAGTAACACACACAAACACAAAGTGCTGGAGGAACTCAACAGGTCTGGCAGCATCCACGAAAATGAATAAACAGTCGACATTTCACGCCAAGACCTTTCTTCAGGACTGGAAAGGAAGGGGGAAGATGGTTTGGGGGGGGGGGGGAAGGGGAAGGAGGATAGCTAGAACGTGAAAAGTGAAGCTAGGTGTGCAGGAAAAATAAAGGGCAGGAGAGAGGTAGAAATCTGATAGAAGAGGAGAGTGGGCCGTAGGAGAAAGAGAAGAAACAAGAGATCAAGATGGAGGTGATAGGCAGGTGAGAAGCCAGAGTGGGAAATAGAAGAGAGGAGGGGGAGGAAGTTTTTTTTAAACTGAAGGGAGAAATCAATATTCTTGCCGTCAGGTTGGAGGCTGTTGCTTCTCCACCTTGAGGGCAGCGTCATCTTGGCGTCAGGAGGAGGCCATGGATCTGCATGTCAAAATGGGAATGGAAATTGAAATTAAACGTTTAGCCACTGGGAAGTTCCTCTTTTGGTGGATGGAGCAGACACGCTCAACGAAACGGTCCTCCAATTTACGGCAGGTCTCACCAACGTCAAGGCACAGTAACTAACCCCAGCAGATTCACAGGTGAGGTGCTGCCTCACCCAGAAGGCCCTGAATGGAGGCGAGGGAGGTGGTGTGTGGGCAAGTGTATCACTTCGGCTGCTTGCAAGGATAAGTGCCAGCAGGGAGATTAGCGGCAAGGGATGAATGGACAAAGGGGATCGCGGAAGGAGCAATCCCTGCGGAATGCAGTAAAGGAGTCGAGGGGAAAATATGGACCCCTTTGGAGATGGTGGAAATTCTGGAGAATGAGGTGTTGTATGGATATGGGGTGGTAGGCGAGGACAAGAGGGACTCTATCATTGTTAAGCGGCGGATAGATGGGGTGAGCGTGGATGTTCGGGAAATAGAGATGTGGGTGAGGGCAACATCAGTGGTGGAGGAAGGGAGACACTCTTTCAGGAAGGAGGGCGTCTCTGATGGACTGGAAAGGAAAACCTCATCCTGGTAACAGATGTGGTCGGGATGGAGGAACTGAGAAAAGGGAATAGCATTTTTACAGGAGACAGGATGGGGAGAGATACAATCAAGATGGGGGAGACAGTGGGAAGGACCCTCGCCACCCAGGTCATGCTCTCTTCTCACTGCTGCCGCCAGGAAAGTGGTACAGAAGCCTCAGGACCCACACCACCAGGTACAGGAGCCTCAGGACCCACACCACCAGGTACAGGAATAGTTATCACCCTTCTACCATCAGACTGTTGAACCGGAGGGGGGGGGGATAACTTCACTCACCTCAACACTGAACTGTTCCCACTACGTAAGGACTCACTTTCAAGGACTCTTGATCACATGTTCTTGATATTTATAGCTTATTTCTTTCATTTATTTATTTAACTACAGTTACTACCATCTATAAAACACTCAATTCCCCGGGGGACCCACTATTCGCGGTAATCCCCCACTGTACCCAAAGTGATCATGTGCCTCCTCTCTAAGGTCATTCAGGCACGAATGTAACCCCGGAGGCAGAGCGTGGACCTGCGAGTGGCCATCTTGGACAAGCCCAAGAGTAAGCCTACCAGGAGCAGGGGCTCATGGACCATCTGACAGTGGAGGGGAAAAGCCGCTGCTAAAATATTGAGTGTGGACCCCCTCCCTGATGGTAGTAATGAGACGAAGGCATGTCCTGGGTGGTGAGGCTTGTTAATGTAATACAGAGAATAGCAGGAATCTGGAACGCATTGCCAAGGAGGTCATAGTCACAGAGACATATATCATGGAAACAGGGCATTTGGCCCAACCTGTCCATGCTGACCACAATATCCCAACAAAGAGTTTATCCCACAACCTCTAAGTCTTACCTATCTATCATCATCAATAACTGCTCATCACACCACTGGCATTTAAGGTAACAACGAAGGTTCTCCATCTCTGTCTGACCTTGGCCAGGTGTGACTCATTTCTGCCTCCATGGTACGGTGCCAAGTTGTCTTTGGTGTCCCGCTTTCCTCCGCTCTTCCGCGGTCTTGATGACGGAGTTGGCATCTCTTCGCATCACATGCCCAATCCACCTCCAGTGGTTCCTCACCAAGGCTGCAGCCATGTCCTCGAGATGACACTGAAGGAGTACTGGGTGAGCGGAGATCTTGCTTGTCCAGAAAATACAGAGGATTTTCGATCCAGCTTGGCAAGGTCATTCTCTGTCATGCGGCAGCATTCAGACCCACACAAGAGTGAGGACACAACACAGCTCTGGTACACCTGTCCAACGGACTTTTAAGAAGTAGTTACTGTGCCTGCCTTGAACTTCCTCGGGCTGCTCATTCCATATACTCACCACCTTCCATGTAAAAAAAATTGCCTCTCAAGTCTCTGAAACTCTTTCCCCTCTCACCTTAAACCTGTGACCTCAAGTTCTTGATTCCCCAACCCTGTGAAAATGGCTTATCTACATCTCTCACAGTGGCAGAATCAGGTACAATAACAATGTTTGGGAGGCATTGGGACTTGTGGACTTGGCGGACATGCATCCATGGTATATCACTCGATAACTCCAAGGACAGGCCACTCAGTCCATTCATGCTCATCCTAGCTCTTTGAAAAAGGCAAGTAGGCTACAGGAGAGTGGAATTGTAAGTGATTGCCTGCCGCCCTTCTCTTTGTTGCAATCAGTAACGTTAAAAAGTCAGGGCTGGAAATTCTCAGCAGGAAAATCTCCCCACCCAATTCCACCTTAAACAACAATCAGCCCCCAATCCCTTGTAGCGCAAGAGAACTTGCACGGCAACCAAACATGATGGAAAGGGGCGGGACATCTTCTGCCCTCTCACGGCTGACCGACATTCGATTGCTTGACTTGAGCCGCCTTTCACAAGAGCCCGCCCGGCAATTGGCGCACCCAGTGGTCGCTCAACAGCGCGAAGACGACGCTGCGTTACGCGCTGACGTCATCGACAGCGGCGGCCATCTCGGCGGTCGGTCGGGAGTGCGGGCGGGCAGTCAGTCGCATTTTATTTTATTTTTTTACAATAGATTCTACTTCTTTCTCTTCTCTGCGTTGTCTTAAACGTTTGATTCACACTGAAAGACACCTGAGCGGTTGCACTGAAAGGGAGCGGGTGGATCCGAGCGCCATGTCGGAGAACCGCGAGCTGGAGGCGCAGGCAGAGGAGACCGGCGAGGAGAAGCAGGTAGACATAATAAGGAAGAAAACCTCCTGATCTTACCGCGAGAAACCGGGGCTTCACCCCCGGGGGCTCGGCTACCCTCCGCCCCCGCCCTACAGGGAGCCAAATCGCCGTAACTGCGGCTTTTCTGTCTGCTCACGGCGCGGAGGAGGAGGTGGAGGGCGGCCATCACATCGCGGCCTCCCAGGTCCCGCCGCTTCCTCCCTAAGCGGACCACCGATTGGTTAGGTGGGCGGGTTCCCGCTCTTGCCATTGGTTGCACACGCCGTCCGTCGACGCGGCGGGAGGCGGGCGTGCGAGCGAAGCAGGAAATTTGGTGGCGGGGCAATATACAAACTCTTACAGTGTTGCGAGTATTCCTTCGTAGGAGCGTTCAAAATCTAAAATAACACACTGGCAACGAGCCTTGAAGAGTGGGGTAACAGGATGGCGGATCCAAAGACTACTGTAGTTGCTGGAAATCTGAAATCAAAATAGAAACGTAGCAAACAATCAGCAGGTTGGGCAGCATTTTAATGTTCCAGGTCTGGGGCTCTTTACTGGACACTCTTTGACGTGAAAAGTTTAACTGTTTGATCTTCCCTGATGTGCTTGACGCAGTCCGGGTCTCCACCCGAAACACCAACTGCTAATTTCCCCCGACGGATGCTGCCTGATCTGCTGAGGTACTCCAGATACCAGATACCTGCATCTGAAGTCTTTTGGGTCGAGTTTTTTTAAATTCCCTAATGAGCTCGGGCTCCTGGCAGGCAGAGGGAGGACTGCCAGACCAAATTTGGGGAAAGAATAGATGGAAGAAAAGATAGGCCATTGAGCCTATTTGGCTGTATTGGCTCTCAACAATCCTGTTTCCCACTCTTCCCTGTAGAGCCAGGGAGTGCTTAAAAAAAAACAGGGAGAGTACATAAAGACTTGGATTGAGGGAATGGGCGAAGAAGTGGCAGATGGCATACTAGTGTACGAAAGTGTAAGGTTATGCACTTTGGCAGACGGAATAAAGGTGTGCACTGTTTTCTAAGCAGAAAGAAAATTCAGAAATCAGAGCTGCAAAGGAACTTGGGAGTCCCTAACGTGATGGTAAGGAAGGCAAATGCTATGTTAGCTTTCATTTTGAAAGGACTAGATTATAAAAGCAAGGATGTCATACAGAGAATTGCTAAGGCATGGGTCAAACCACATTTGGAGTATTAGGAACAGTTCTTGGAAAGGATGTGCTGGCTTTGGAGAGGGTCCAAAGGAGGTTTACAAGAATGATCCCAGGAATGAAAGAGATCAGGGGATTACTCCTGCACTGGAACACTTACAGTGCTTGACCACACAGACAACACACGAGGTGAGAAGTGAGTGTCTGTCATTGAGGCTAACTGCTGAAGGCTGGAGAGGGTCTGAGGGAAGTGATACAGTGACGGAGCTGGTAGAGCCGCTGCCTCACATGTCCTGAAATCGGGTGCTCTCTGTGCGTGGAGTTTTCGCGTTCTCCCCATAATCGCATGTGGCTTCTGCAGGAGCTCCCGACTCCAGTGATAGATAGATAGATACTTTATTCATCCCCATGGGGAAATTCAACATTTTTTCCAATGTCCCATACACTTGTTGTAGCAAAAACTCATTACATACAATACTTAACTCAGTAATAATATGATATGCATCTAAATCACTAACTCAAAAAGCATTAATAATAGCTTTAAAAAAAGTTCTTAAGTCCTGGCAGTTGAATTGTAAAGCCTAATGGCATTGGGGAGTATTGACCTCTTCATCCTGTCTGAGGAGCATTGCATCGACAGTAACCTGTCGCTGAAACTGCTTCTCTGTCTCTGGATGGTGCTATGTAGAGGATGTTCAGGGTTTTCCATAATTGACCGTAGCCTACTCAGCGCCCTTCGCTCAGCTACCGATGTTAAACTCTCCAGTACTTTGCCCACGACAGAGCCCGCCTTCCTTATCAGCTTATTAAGACGTGAGGCGCCCTTCTTCTTAATGCTTCCTCCCCAACACGCCACCACAAAGAAGAGGGCGCTCTCAACAACTGACCTATAGAACATCTTCAGCATCTCACTGCAGGTTGGTAGGGTAGTTCTGATTTAAATTGCCTCTAGTGTGTGGATGAGGGGTAGATTGTGGATGTGGTGTTTGATGGTTAGTGTGGACTGGATTAGTGGTAAGAGCCTGTTCTTTGTGATATGATAGAACATAGACAGTATACGCCGTTGGGCCCACGATGTGCTGATCCTTAACCTACTCTACGATCAATCCAACCCTTCCCTCCCACATAGCCCTACATTTTTCTTTCATCCATGTCCCCAATATATTTGCCTCTACCACCACCCTTGGTAGAGCACCTATGCACCACCACTGTGTGTGTGTGTGTGTGTAAAAAAAACAAACACCTACCTGCCCTGACATTCCTGCTGTATTTTCCTCCCTACGTATTAGAGTTTTAGCCATTTCTGTCCTGGGTGAAAGTCGCTGGCTATCCACTCAATCTCTCATCTTATAAACCACTATAAAGTAATTTCTCATTCTCTTTTGCTCTAAAGAGAAAAGCTCAACCTGTCCTTATAAGATATACTCTCTAATCCTGATAAATCTCATCTGCACCCTCTCTAAAACTTGCATGTCCTTCCTATAATGAGGTGACCTGAACTGAAGACGATACTCTTATCAACTTGACTACCGTGAAGCAAAGATTTGAATAGGGTGGGGATTGTAAAATGACTAGATGTCCAAAGTGAGAAGAGGAACAGCCGGTGCATTGAGCAACATCTGCATCTTAATTAGGGCTTAGTGCCCAGGGCCTGACAGGTGAGCAGAATATGAGGTGAGTTAGGACACGGGACAGCAGAGAAGAGCATTGGACTGGTTGTGTGAATCATTCAGCATGTGGTGATGCAGTCTTCAGGGAATTATGTCCTGGTACAGTTTTCTAAAACAAAATTAAGGTCATTAGAAAAAGAATGGGGTTAGGAGTCCTGAGAGGAATGGGAACAACGCAAAGTTAATAGGTATAAGATATCAACCCAGATGAATTAAAATATAGAACTTTACAGCACAGTATAGGCCGTTCAGCCCACGACCTTTGGAACAGATATCTCATGCGCTAAAAGATTAACTCGATCTCCCAATCTACCTCACGGTGGCCCTTGCCTCTTATTTGCCTACCTGCACTGTACTCCTGTCTGTAATTGTAACACTCTATTCTGTATCCTGTTTTCCTTTTAACTTCCTCAGTGTACTGATATACAGAATGCTCTGTCTGGGTGGCATGTGAACAAAGGTTTTTTCACAGAACACACTACATTACAGCCCTTCAGACCACGGTGTTGTGCTGATCTTTTAACCTTTTAAGAAGGACGCCTCACGTCTTAATAAGCTGATAAGGAAGGCGGGCTCTGTCGTGGGCAAAGTACTGGAGAGTTTAACATCGGTAGCTGAGCGAAGGGCGCTGAGTAGGCTACGGTCAATTATGGAAAACCCTGAACATCCTCTACATAGCACCATCCAGAGACAGAGAAGCAGTTTCAGCGACAGGTTACTGTCGATGCAATGCTCCTCAGACAGGATGAAGAGGTCAATACTCCCCAATGCCATTAGGCTTTACAATTCAACTGCCAGGACTTAAGAACTTTTTTTTTTAAAGCTATTATTAATGCTTTTTGAGTTAGTGATTTAGATGTATATCATATTATTACTGAGTTAAGTATTGTATGTAAGGAGTTTTTGCTACAACAAGTGTATGGGACATTGGAAAAAATGTTGAATTTCCCCATGGGGATGAATAAAGTATCTATCTATCTATCTACTCTAAGGTCGATCTAGCCCTTTCCTCCCACATAGCCCTCCATTTTTCTATCATGCATGTGCCTGTCAGAGACTCTCATAAATGCCCTAATGCATCTGCCTCTACAACCATCCCTGGAGGTATGTTCCACACACGCATCGCTCTCTGTAAGTAACAATAGCCTACCCCTGACAACACTCCATATGCCCACTCGTATGAGCCATTTCTTCCCTGGCAATAAGTCTCTGGCTATCCACTTGATTTGTGCCTTTTATCATCGTTTACACCTCCATCACGTCACCTCTCATCCTCCTTCACTCCAAAGAGAAAAGCCAGAGCTCACTCAACCTATCCTCATAAGACCTGCTGTCTAGTCCAGACAAGCCTCTACACTCCCTGTAGGACACACTCTAAAGTCACCTCTGCTAAATGCCACTTATACCTTTATTATTTTGCTCCAATGATTCAATCCACAGTGTAACTAATGGTAGAGTATTGATGGGATGCCCAGTTGCTGAATCAGGGTTAGAGAGTCTAGTTGCAGAGCAGACGTGATAGGCTGAATAGCTCAATTCTGCTCATATGTCTTATGGTCCAGATCACGCATCTTGTCTTTTAATACAGTGTGATCTGGTTGTCTGAAGTTAGAGAGAAACATAGAAAACCTACAGCACAATACAGGCCCTTCGGCCCACAAAGCTGTGCCGAACATGTCCTTAGAACTACCTAGGCTTACCCGTTGTGTCGGTATTTTCAATAGAGACTGGGATTAAAAGTTGAAAGGAAGGTGGAAGAGAGTGGAAAAAATACACTGATGGAAATTTACATCAAGGACCCTCACCACCAGGTCAGGAACAGTTATTAACCCTCACCCATCAGGCTCTTGAACCAGAGGGGGTGACTTAACTCAACCTCACTTGCCCCATTACTGAAATTTCCCACAATCTATGGATTCTTCCAACAACTCTTCATCTCGTGACCATGATATTTATTGCTTATTTATTTTTTTTTATTATTTCTTTTTGTATTTGCACAGTTTATTGTCTTTTCACAGTGGTCTAGCACCGAAGTTGGTGATTCTATTATGGATTATTGAGTATGCCCGCAAGGAGTGAATCTCAGAGTTGTATATGGTGACATATATGTACTTTGATTTTGAATTTAAGATCTTTGGGTATTGGGATCAGTTGGGAGTTTCTAGGTTTGGGAATTATCTTGGGGACAGGGCAGGGGTAAATGAATAGAAGGAGAATCTTCAAGGGTGGTGAATGGAGCAGAGGTAGTGATAAACCCTGATGGGTTGGGTGGCATGGAGAGAGGCACAGCGGTTAGTGTAACGCTTTACAGCACCAGTGACCCAGGTTCAGTTCCCACTGCTATCTGTAAAGAGGTTGTACGTTCCCCCGCGACCATGTGTGTTTTCTTCCATATGAGGTTAGTAAGTTGTGGGCATGGCAACACTTGTCTGTACATCACATGTTCAGACTGTTGGTATTGACACAACTGATGCATTTCACTCTCTCTTGATAAACATGAGACATACGACCAGATCTAGGCTATTTGACCCATCATGTCTGCTCCACCATTTGATTTCAACCCCATTCTCTGTCTTCTCCCCATAACCTTTAATGCCCTTACTAATCAAGAACCTATCAATCTCTGCTTTGTGCCAAATAAAGCTGATCTTTAGATTAAAAATCTCTTTTTTAATCTTGGCAGGACAAGCCAGAAGGGCCAAGTGTTTCTGGTCAGCCCTCCAAAAGTGTTATGTTTTGAGGCTGCCAAGCTTCATTCTGTGAAACTAAGGTTATAGGTGTAGTTATTAACCATGCCAAAAGTTAACTTGGAAACTTGTTCCTCACAGGGTATTCAAACCAACGGAAGAGGGAAATCACTAAGTGGAGTCTGTTGCTATATGTCCAAGTACTGTCTATACAAATATGTACTAATACATACACTGGCCTACAGCAGACTGCATTCTGGTACAAAAACTTTGCTTGAAGTTGTTGGATTCAGTGATGAGATCGGAAGGCTGCAGTGAACCTAGTTGAAAGTTGAGGCATTGGTCTGCTAACTTGCAGTGACCCTCAGTGTAATACCTGGCCTGCCTTTTCGAAACAGCTCTTACATTAAGGCCCCACTCCTTCATCCACCCCGTGGCCTTGCAGATGTCTCCGTTAACAGCTTCACCATTGATCAGAGAGAGGAGCTGTGATGTTAGATTTGTGCCTTTCTTAGGGGAAGAACAAAAATAATCTGGTGAGTGGATGCCACGCAGCAGGTGCCATGCCTGTCTATGCAGAGTGCCATACGTGTGCACCAGCCTCCTGGGTGAGGAAGGAGAGTAGTATTCTGTTCCATTCAGATTGGCAACAACATCTCCTCCACAGTCTCCTTCAGCACAATGCTGTGTGCTTAGCCCTGTGCTCTACTCACTTTCAACCGTAAGCCTTCAATGCCATATCTAAATTTGCTGATAACACCACTGTTGACCAAATCAAAGGGGTTGACATTATCAGCTTATACTGTAGGAGGAGGATAGAAAAGCTGGCTAAATAGTGCTGTAGCAACAACCTCTTACTCAATGTCAATGTCAACAAAACCAAGGGGCTGATTATTGACTTCAGGAGGAGGAAACCAGAGGTCCATGAGACAGTCCTCATTAGAGAGGGTGAGCAGCTTTAAATTCCTCAGTGTTTTCTTTTCAAAGGGTCTGTCCTGGGCCTAACATGTAAATTCAATTATGAAGAAAGCACGGCAGCTTTCAAAGAAGTTTGCCAAGGACATGAGGGTCGGCTCAAAGATTGGACTGTTTATTGATTTCCACAGATGCTGCCTGACCTGCTGAGTTTCTCCAGCATTTTCTGTGTGTTGCCCTGGATTTCCAGCGTCTGCAGAATGTCCTGTGTCTACATTGTGTTCTGTTGATGTGGGGAAGCATGACAGTCCTGACCGGTAAGGGTCAACCAGCAGAATTGATACCTTAGTGGGTGTGATGCACTACCTCATGGGCCTCTAGCCACTGGCTTCCTCCACAGTCCATCCAGCAGCACAGCCATCATACAGTCTCTGTCATACAAAGGTCAAGGGGTTAAAATATAGCACACTGCCCTAGAAACACAGGAGCAGGGAACACTGAACAGGGGCGGGGGGGGGGGGTCATTTTCAAAGGTACATTTAATGTCAGAGAAATGCATTTTCTTCGCAACCATCCACGTAAACAGAGGAGTGCCCCCAAAGAATGAATGACAATTAAATGGTAGAACCCCAAAGTCCTCCCAGCTCCCCTCCCTCTCCCCACTGGCAAAAAAAAAGCATCGGCTCCTGCCACTGAGCACTCAAGCGTGAGCAAGGCAACAGCAAAGACAAACTTGCAGTCACCCCAAAGACTTCATGTTTCACCCAGCATTCGACAAACCACAGGTTCTCTCTCTCTCTCTCTCCCCCGTAATAAAGGAGAAAGAGGTGTCTCCGTTTCACAGTGAGCGGGGAGACATAACAAACAACTCACTGGTTTACGATGTTAAAAGTCCATTGCGTTGCTTTTTCCAAGCTCTGTGCCCGAAGATCTCGGGTCTCTAGGCACACAGCCAGAGATCTTCCATCTCCCCCAACACACCAGTCTTCTCGGACACTGACTTCGGATTTTCCCCCGTCTCCAAAGCCACAAAAACTCGGTCCTCCAAAGGTAAGCGGAGCTCTTAGGCTGAGCCCTTGACGTGCCAAACAATGGTCAGTTATGAATCCCCGAGAGCGGGTCCCATTCCCACAAAGAACCGTAGTCAGCATGTAACTCCAGGTCAGGGTCTTCAAAAGAACCCTGACAGGGAAAAATATAGATATTAAAGCTGGAAATAGAACTGTTTCCAAAGATGCAAGCAAAGGAGTTGCCGTCGGGCGCCATTAACCCTCCTAAGGGCTGCCGTCAAATTGGTGATGCATACCAACAAGTACCACAGAGGTCATTGCAAGGACAGCAGTTGTTTGCAATAAAGATTAATAGCTCAGAGGAGACATAAAAACATTTCTTCTTCTTCTTAAGCCCATCATGCCTATTGGGGCATATCCCGCCAACAGAAGTTTGCCAGAGTGCTTTGTCCTGGGCCAGTCCTCCAAGTTGTCCCCAGGTGTAGCCTGTCTTCTTGCTGTGTTCTTCCTCTCCCAGGGATGAGGTCTATGGAGCTTCTGTTGGCATTTCTGTAGCTCTGGGTTTTTAACAGGACAGGGTTGCAAGCACCATATTCAGCCCTCCTCCCATTTCACAGCGGGGCTTGAGACTGTCCATGGTGGAATTGACATAAACATGAATTTTTTTTTCTGTTTCTTAGAACGTAGAACACTACAGGCTCTTTGGCCCCTCGATTTTTAACGTACTCTAAGATCAGTCTAACACTTCCCTCCCACAAAACCATGTTTCTTTCTTCCATGTGCCCATGTAAGGGTCTCTTAAACATTCCTGATGTATATGCCTCTACCAGTTCCACACACCCTCCAGTGTCTGTGTGGGGTGGAAAAAAACTATCTCTCCCCTTTACTTTCCACCAACCACCTTAAAATTAACCATTATATTAGCTATTTCCACCTTGGGAAGGGGCCCTGGCAGTCCAATCTATTACTTCTTTTCAACACCTTGATGTTAGGGCTACATCTAGAGTTCTGATCTTCCCATGACAGCAAGGATGTGGAGAATTTGGAGAGAATGCTGCAGAGACTCACCAAGATGCTGAATGGATTAGGGGGCATGTGCTGTGAGGAAAGTTTGGACAAACTGAAGCAGTGGAGGCCAGATAGAAGTTCATAAAGTTTTGCGAGGCATCGATAGAGTAGACAACTGTTTTTCCAGGGTCCAAATGTCCAATGCTAGAGGTCATTCATTTAAAGTGAGAAGGAGTAAGTTCAAAGGGGTCAAGTTTCTTTTTACACAGAGAGGTGGGTGTCTGGAATGAGCTGGTGGTGGAGGCAGAAGCAACTGAGGTTTGTTTTATAGAGATTTTTAAATAAGCACAGGGAATGAAGCAATATGGACCATGTGCAGGCAGAAGGGATTCGGAGATCATACAGTTTAACACGTGGCTAAGAAGGTGGTGCAGGAGGGAGGGCTTCAGATTTTTTAGATCAATGGGCTCTCTTCCAGGGAAGGTGGGACCTGTACCGAAGGGACGGTTTATACCTGAACTGGAGGGGGACTAATATCCTAGAGGGAAGATTTGCTAGGGGGGGGGGGGTGCGTGTTCAATTAGAGTTGCAGAGGGATATGAACCAGAGTGTCAGAACAGATAGATGAGTGATTGTGAGGAAAAGATGTTGTTAAGCCTACATACAAAGTCAGGAATCAAAAGGCAGAGCATGGCGGAACTCACGTTCAGAGCTGAGTATGTTTCAATGCAAGGAGCATTGTCGGAAAAGCAGATGAGCTTAGGGCATGGATCGGCACGTGGAATTATGACATTGTAGTCATTAGTGAGACTTGCTTGCGGGAGGGGCAGGACTGGCAGCTCAATGTTCTGGTTCCTTTGCGTGAGATGTGATAGAGCGGGAGGGATTTAACTGGGAGGGGTGGCGTTACTAGTCAGGGAAAAGGTCATGGCAGTGCTCAGTCAGGACAGACTGGAAAGCTCGCCTAATGTTGTTTTATGGGTAGAACTGAGGAATAAGAAAGTTATGACCACGTTATGGGATTATACTTTTTCCTAGGGCTAAAATGGCCAACATGAGGGGGCATAGTTTTAAGGTGCTTGGAAGTAGATACAGAGGGGATGTTGGGGTAGGTTTTCCACACAGAATGTGGTGAGTGAGTGGACTGCCCTTCCGGTGACTGTGGTGGAGGCTGATACAATGAGGTCTTTTAAAAGACTCTTAGATAGGTATGTGGAGCTTAGAAAAGTAGAGGGCTATATGGTAGGGTAACTCTGGGCAGGTTCTGGAGTGGGTGGCATGATCAGCGCAACATTGTGGGTCAGAGGGCCTGCAATGTCCTGTAGATTTCTGTGTTCTATATTATAGAGCACCCAGCAGTCTGCGGGATTTAGAGGAGCAAATTTGTAGAGATCACAGACTGTTGTGATAGTAGGTGATTTTAACTTTCACCATATTGACTAGGGCTCCCATACGGTAAAAAGGCTGGATGGGAAAGAGTTTGTCAGATGTGTTCAGGGAAGTTTCCTTACTCAGTACATAGACATCCCAGTTAGAGAGTGTGTGATACTAGATCTCCTTTTGGAGAATGAGACAGTAGGTGATGGAATTTTGTGTACGGGAACACTAGTGATCGTAATGCTATTCTTTTAAAAAAAGGAACTGGTGCTTTCTGAGTGTATATGACATCTAAACTCTTCTCAGGCTTCCAGCCGGGTGCAGATATCAATTTTAACCGACATTTCAGTGACAAGCTGCCATCTTCAGCAGGGATAATGCCTAGGTTTGTCTAGTCCTGTGGTATTTATACCGCCCTCCCCCCATCGTTCATCCCTCCTGATTGGTTAGTCCTCAACCAATCAGGTTTTCACAGTCCCACCTTGTTTATAATTGAATTGCAGTTTTTACTTGGAGTGAAGCCTTCGTTTTTGTTCCTCTAGTTTTAGTTCAATGGCTTCCTTCACCAGGCAGTCCCAAAAGCCATTGGCACAGCACAGTAGTTTTGTGTCGTTGAAGTCAATCCTAAGGCCATTGCAAATGCAGTGTTCTGCTACCGCTGATTTCTCTGGGTAACCCAAATGGATACACCTGCTGTGCTCCTTGGTGCGGGTTTCTACCAAGCGTCCTGCCTAGCTGACGTACGCTGCTCCACATTCACAGGGAATTGTGTAAACACCAGCTGTCCTGAGCCCAGGTCGGCTTTCCTGGAAAAACCAGGAAACCTAACAGCAAGGAGGAGCCCATCAATACCACCTGTGTTCCCTATATTCATCAGGATCGTGAAGAAATATTGGATTAATACGTCCACAAACCTGTGAGGAATCTCAAACCACAGCTTACGCAGGTCAAAGATGACCTGGGACTCAGGATGGTTGGCAATTACAGGGTTCCCTGTGAACAAAGACAAAGTTGTCACTCTAACATCAATCAGGAGGGATGGATGATGGGGTATAAATACCACCAGACCAGACATGCCCAGGCATCATCTCTGATGAAAATGGCAGAGTTTGTCATCGTTACCAAGCACAAGAAGGGTTTATTCATCATAAAAAGACCAGCGGCCCATCCTGAAGTTTTGAGAGGGGACTTCAATCAGGTCCACTGCCTGAAGATAAGAGGCAGTGGTGGATCAGTACAGTGAGAAAGAGCTTTGACTAGCGACCACTCGGTGTTTGGGATTGATTAGCAAGAGCAAATTAAAAAAGAAGGCAGGGGCAAAGGCAGCAGCCATCGCCACAGAGTCAGAGTGGTGATCTTGAGGCTTTAGCTCTTTGAGGCTTCAGTCAGAGAAAGCAAAAAATAAAAAGAAAAGCTCAAGTATTTTTTTCATTCTCTGTATTAGGCAGGATAGTGGAATATTCCTGTTCAGGGATGTGGGAAGGCAGAGAGACCTCCAGTGTCACTATTGACTATAACTGTGAGAAGTACATCCAGCTGCAGCTTCTAACAAATCACATTAATGAGTTGGAGCTGGAACTGGATGAACTCTGGATCATTCGGGAGGCTGAGGGGGTGATAGATAGGACATATAGAAAGGTGGTTACACCCAAGGTGTAGGACATAAAAAACTGGGTGACAGTCAGGAAGGGGAGTGGGGTTAAGGAGCCAGTGCAGAGTACCTCTGTGACCATCCCCATCAACAACAGGTACATCACTTTGGATATTGTTGTGGGGGGAGGGGGGGATGACCAAACAGAGGAAAGTGCAGTGGGTGAGTCTCTAGCACTGAATCTTCCTCTGTGAGTCAGAAGGGAAGGGGAGAAGAAGAGGCATACTATGGTGATTGAGGATATATTAGTTAGGGGAACAGAATGGAACCCTGTGGCCGAGAACAAGATTTCCAGATGGTATGTTCCTCCCCGGAGTACGAGGGTCTGGCATATCTCAGATCGAGTCTTTGGCATTCTTAAGTGGGAGGCTGAACAGCCAGAAGTTGTGGTCCATGTAGGTATCAATGTCAAGGGTAGGATGAGTGACGAGCTTCTGCATAGGGAGTTCAGAGCGTTAGGTGTCAAGTTAAATGGCAAGACCTTCAGTGTTGTGATCTCAGGATTGCTACCTGCACCATGTGCCAGTAAGGCCAGAACTAGGAAAAATATGCAGTTATACATGGCTAAAGGGGGAGGGTATAAGATTTTTGGATCATTGAGCTCTCTTCCAGGGAAGGTGGGATCTCTACAGAAGAGAGAGCTTGCACCAGAACTGGAGGGTGCACTAATATCCTAGCAGGAAGGTTTGTTAATGCTGCACGGGAGGGTTTAAACTAGAGTTGCGGGGTGGGGGGGGGGGGGGGAGCCAGAGTGCTAGAGCAGTTAGTGGGGACGGATGTTGGTAAGACCTCAGACAAAGTCAGGATCCAAAAGATTGAACAGGCTGCGACTAGTGTCCTGAGCTGCCGGTATTTCAATGCAAGAAGTATGTAGGAAAGGCAGATAATAGTGCTGAAAATGAAGTGGCTGGTTTACAAACAGGCAATGTATAGTGAGGAGAGGCTGTTAATACAGCAAAATTGTAGTTAACAGGAGGTGTTGTAAAAGGTGGACAATATCGAAAAGGGTGAATACAGGACTGAATTCTGTGTTATATTTGAATGTGCATAGTATAGGGAATAAAGTAGGTGAATTTGCAGCACAGTTGCAGATTAGCAGGTGTTACGTTGTAGGTATCACTGAATTGTGGCTGAAAGAAGATTATAGCTGGGAGCTTAATACCCAAGGATACACATTGTATTGAAAGGACAGGTAAGAAGGCAGAGGGGGGCAGCTGTGCTCTATTCATAAAATCATTAGGAAGAACTGACGTAGGGTAGGAACGTGTTGAATCATTGTGGATAGAGCTGAGGAACTGCAAGGGTAAAAAGACCCTGATGGAAGTTTGTAAGGATGTGGCCTTCAAATTCCAATGGGAAATAAAAAATGCATGCCAAAAGGGCATGTTACGACAGTCATGAGGGACTTCGATCTGCAGGTAGACGGGGAATATCAGGTTGGTGCTGGATCCCAAGTGGGGGAAGTTTCTAGAATGTCTACAAGATGGCCTTTTAGAGCAGCTCATGGTTGAGCCCACTGGCTATTCTGGATTGGGTGTTGTGCAATGAACCAGAATTGATTAGAGACCTTAAAGTAAAAGAACACTTGGGGGCAAATGATCATAATATTATTGTACTCACCCTGAAATTTGAGAAGGAGAAGCTAAAGCCAGATGTATCAGTATTACAGTGGAGTGAAAGGAATTAGAGAGGCATGACAGAGGAGCTGGCCAGAATTGATTGGAAAAGGACACCGGCAGGGATGATAGCAGAACAGCAATGGCTGGAATTTCTGAAAGCAATTTGGAAGGCACAGGATATGTACATCCCAAAGAGGAAGAAGTATTCTAAAGGAAAGATGACACAACCGTGGCTGGCAAGATGAGTCAAAGTCAGTATAAAAGCCAAAAAGAGTCATATAACAGAGCAAAAATTAGTGGGAAATTAGAGGATTGGGAAGCTTTTAAGAACCAATAGAAGGCAACTAAAAAGGTAAAGATGGAATACGAAAGTAAGCTATCCAATAATATTAAAGAGTATACCAAAAGTTTCTTCAGATGCATTAAGTGTAAAAAAAAGAGGCAAGAGTGGATATCAGATCACTGGAAAATGATGCTGGAGAGGTAGTAATGGGAGACAATGAAATGGCAGACAAACTGAGTAAGTGTTTTGCATCAGTCTTGTTGGTGGAAGTTCTAGGTGTCAGAGTCATGGAGTGTATGTGGTTACCATAACTAGAGAGAAGGTTTTTAGGGAAACTGAAATGTCCAGAGGTAGGTAAGTCACCAGGACCAGATGCTGAACACCCCAGAGTTCTGAAAGAGGTGGCTGAAGAGATCATAGAGGCATTAGTAATGATCTTTCAAGAATCACTAAATTCTGGAAGGATGGGATATTGCAAATGTCACTCCACAAGGAAGCCATAGGCCAGTTAGTCTGGCTTCAGTGGGTGGGAAGATGTTTGAGACGATTATTAAGGATGAGATCTCGGGATACTTGGCGGCACATGATGAAATAGGCTGTAGTCAGCATGGTTTCCTCAAGGGAAAATCCTGCCTGACAAATCTTTTGGAATTCTTTGAAGAAATAACAAGCAGGATAGACAAAGGGGAATCAGTTGATGTGTATTTGGATTTTCAGAAGGCCTTTGACAAGGTGCCACACATGAGACTGTTAAACAATCTACGAGCCCATGGTCCAACAGGAAAGATCCCAGCATGGGAAAGCAGTGGCTGATTGGCAGGAGGCAGAGAGTGGGAATAAAGGGAACCTTTAGCACTGGTGAGGCCTGACTTGGAGTATTGTGAGCAGTTTTGGGCCCCATAGAAAGGATGTGCTGAAACTGGAGCGGGTTCAAAGGAGGTTCACGAAATTGATTCCAGGATTGAATGGCTTTCATATGAAGAGCATTTGGTGGCTCTGGTCCTGTTTTCGCTGGAATTCAAAAGAATGAGTGGTGACCTCATTGACACCTGTCGAATGGTGAAAGGCCTTGATGGAGTGAATGTGGAGAGGCTGTTTCCTACGGTGGGAGAGTCAAAGTCCAGAGGACACAGCCTCAGAATAGAGAGGTGTCCTTTTAGAATGGAGATGAAGAGGAATTTCTTTAGTTAGGGAGTGGTGAACGTGTGGAATTCTTTGCCGTATTCAGCTGTGGAGGCCAAGTCTTTATGTATATTTAAGGTAGAGATTGACAGGTTCTTGATTGGTCATGGCATGAAGGGATACAAGGAGAAGACCGGTAATTGGGGCTGAGGAGAAAACTGGATCATGGTGAAATGGCAGAGCAGACTTTATGGACCAAATGGCCCAATTCTGCTCCTATATTTTGTGGTCTTACAACGCCATTCTTTTCAAAGTAATTATGAAAAAGGTTAGGTTTGGTCCTTGGGTTGAGATTCTAAATTGGAGAAAGGCTAATGTTTTCAAAGGACCTGGCAAGTGTGGATTGAGTTAGATTGTTTTCTGGCAAAGGTGTTCAAGGTGAGTGGGAGGCCTTCAAAAGTGACATTTTGAGAGTACAGAGAATGTATGTGTCTGTAAGAATAAAAGACTAGCATAACAGGTTTAGGGAACCTTGGTTTTCAAAAGATATTCAGGAACTGGTTAAGAAACGAAGGAGATGCATAGCAGTTAAGAACAAATGAGGTACGTGAAGAGTATAAGAAATGCAGGAGAACACTTGAGATGGAAATTTGAAGAGCTAAAAGAAGACTTGAGGTTGCTGCAGTAGACAAGGTGAAGGAGAATCCCGAGGACTTCTACAAATGTATTAAGAGCAAAAGGAGAGCAAGGGACAAAATTGCTCCTCTGAAATATCAGAGTGGCAGTCTGTTTATGGAGCTGAAATAAATGAGGGAGATCTTAAGTTGATTTATTTATTTTTTTGCATATGTATTTACTTGGGAGGCAGACACAGTCTTTGGATGTGAGGCAAAGCGAGGTCATGAACTTATACAGACTAGAGGCGGTGTTTGCTATCTTGAGGCAAATTAGGGTGGAGAAATCCCCAAGGGCTGACAGTGAGTTCCCTCAGACCCTGTGGGAGGCTGATGCAGAAGTTGCAGAGGCCCCAGCAGAGATATTTAAGACATCCTTAGCCATAGATGAGGTGCTGGAGAATTGGAGGATAGCTATATTTTTCTGTTGTTTAAGAAAGGCTCTAAGAATAAGTCAGGAAATTATAAACCAGTAAGGCTGACATCAGTAGTGGGAAAGTTACAGGAAGGTATTCTAAGGGATGTGGTACATAAGTATTTGGACAGCCAGGGACTTATTAGGGGTAGTCACCATGGCTTTGTGCATGGTAGGTCATGTCTAATCAATTTTATAGAGTTTCTGGAGGAATCTGCTAGGAAAGTTGATGAAGGCAAGGCAGTTAATGTTGTCTACATGGACTCTAGCAAGGCCTTTGATAGGGTCCCAAGTGGGAGGTCAAGAAGGTTCAGTCACATAGATTTCAAGGTAAGGTTATAAATTGGATTAGGCATTGGCTTCGCGGAAGAAACCAGAGAGGTATAGATGGCTGCCCCTCTGACTGGAGGCCTGTGACTAGTGTCTGCGGGGATCAGTGCTGGGTCTGTAGTTTAACACACACAAAATGCTGGCAGAGCTCAACAGGCCAAGCAGCATCTACGGAAACGAGTAAATAGTCAACATTTCGGGCCGAGGCTCTTCATCAGGATTGTTGTTTGTCACCTATATCAACTATATGATTGATAATTTGGTAAACTGGATCAACAAATTTGCGGATGACGTCAAAATTGGAGGTGTAGAGGATAGTGAGGAAGACTATCCGCTTGCAGTAGGATCTGGAACAGCTGATAAAATGGGCTGAAAATGGCAGATGGGATTCAATGCAGACAAATGTGAGGTGTACACTTTGGGAGGACCAATCAGAGTAGGTCTTGTACAGTGAGCACTGAGGAGTGAGGTCGAACAGAGGGATCTGGGAATACAGATACATAATACCTTGAAGGTGGCATCACAGATAGTATAAAAAAAAGCTCTTGGCACATTGACCTTCATCAATGTATTGGGTACAGGATTTGGGATGTCATGTTGAAATTGTATAAGACGTTGGTGAGGCTTATTTGGAGTATTGTGTGCAGTTTTGGTTACCTACTTGCAGGAAAGATGTAAGTAAGATTGAAAGAGTGCAGAGAGCATTTACAAAGATGTTGCTGGGACTTGACCTAAGTTATAGGGAAAGGTTGAAAAGATTCCTCGAGTGAAGAAGATTGAGGGGAGATTTGATAGAAGTGTACAAAATTGAGGGGTATAGATAGAGTAAATACGAGCAAGCTTTTCCCACTGAGGCTACAACTAGAGGTCATAGGTTAAGGGTTAAAGGTAAAATGTTTAGGGGAACATGATGGAGAGGGGGCTTCTTCTCTCAGAGTGTTGTGAGAGTGTGGAACAAGCTGCCAGCGCATGTGGGTGTGGGGTTGATTTCAACATTTGATAAAAGTTTGAGTAAGTACATGGATGGGAGGGGCATGGAGGTCTATTGTCCATGTGCAGGTCAGTGGGACTGGGCAGATCAATGGTTTAATGGTTCGGCATGTTTAGTATTGTTCTCTTCCGTGTCTCTGTGACTGTACCAGTGTAAAGTAGAACAAAATAATTGTCACTCCAGATCTGATGCAGCACGAAAACAACGGTAAGATAAAGAGTGCAATTATATCAAGAAATGCATAAATAGCTCATATACATAAGTCCCTCAATTGACACTGGGCACGTACAGAAGCAGACTGACAGGAAATGATAAAAGTAGTGGCAGTGGGAGGGTTACATAGAAATCCTACAGCACGATACAGGCCCTTTGGCCCACAATGCTGTGCCAAACGTGTACTTACTTTAGAAATTACTTAGGGTTAGCCATAGCCCTCTATTTTTCTAAGCTCCATGTACCCGTGGGGTTGTGGTAAGCTGAGTTAATAGGAGGTGGTTGGGAAAAAGTAACTGATTTTGAGTCTGGTGGTCCTGGTGTGGTTCCTTCCTGAATGGAACAGGACAAACAGTCCATTAGCTGGGTGGGTGTGATCCCTCATTATGCTACTGGCCCTTTTACAACACATCTCTATGTATATGTCCTTGAAAAAATATATATTTCAACTTTATGTATATTAACTCTGCATCTGCAGAGAATGCTGGGAACAATCAGCACCTGTGGAGTGAGAAACCATTAGTGCTTTGGGTCGTTAACAGTTTGTCTCTCCGCTTCTGCTGTGTGTTTCCGACATCTGATTTTATTCCAGATTTATAGGATCTGCTGTATTTTTTTTAAATTTTCTTCAACACTACATCAGCCCTGTGTATCCCATTCAGAATTACCTTTCAGTGAAGTCAGAACTTCAGCAATGGGAGAACGAGCAGGCCATTCAGCCCCTCAAGCTTGTTTTATCAACCAGTAAGACTTTGGCTGATCCATTCGGGCTCTGACACCTTCTGGCACTGATTCAAATCTGTCAGCTTTGGGCTTGAAGCTGTGCATTGCGTTGAGTCTGAGGTAGAGTAGTGCAGCAGATAGCGAGATGCTATTACAGCTTGGGATGCCAGAGTTCAATTCCAACATCACTGGTAAAGAGTCTGTACGTGTGGGTTTTCTCCAGGTGTTCTGGTTTCCTCCCACGCTCTGTTATTAGGGTTAATTAGTCATTGTAAATTGTCCCATGATTAGGCTAGGGTTAAATTGGGTGTTGCCGGGCAGTTTGGCTCAAAGAGCCAATTACAAATTGTATCTCAATAGATAAATAAATTCCCGGCCTTCTATGGTTGATAATGGTTGTCCTAGGCTCTCCCTGAAATGGCGAATTCTCTTCTCTGAATCTCTCAACCATGTTAAGTCAAGCAGACTTGCCTTGGACTCTTGACCTCTCTTAAAGTCCCAGAAATCTTTCTGGTGAACCTTATCTGCACTCCTCCATGGAAAGATTAGATTAGTTTATTGTCATTTACACCAGGGTGCAATCAAATTCTTAGCTTGCATGAGCTCACAGAATAAACAGTGTCATGGTTATAATAATTACAGCAGTGAGTGTAAAGCAACAGGACAGTGCGGTCTGCAGTGTGTAAAACAGGACAGTGCAGTGTGTAAAACAACGGGATAGTGCAGTCTGTAGTGTGTCAAACAACAGGACAGTGCGGTCTGCAGTGTGTAAAACAGGACAGTGCAGTGTGTAAAACAACGGGATACTGCGGTCTGCAGTGTGTAAAACAGCAGGACAGTGCGGTCTGCAGTGTGTAAAACAGGATAGTGCAGTCTGCAGTGTGTGAAACAACAGGACAGTGCGGTCTGTAGTGTGTGAAACGACAGGATAGTGCGGTCTGCAGTGTGTAAAACAGGATAGTGCAGTCTGCAGTGTGTAAAACAGGACAGTGCAGTGTGTAAAACAACGGGATACTGCGGTCTGCAGTGTGTGAAACAGCAGGATAGTGCGGTCAGTAGTGTGTAAAACAACGGATTAGTGAGGTCTGCAGTGTGTGAAAGAACGGGATAGTGCGGTCTGCAGTGTGTGAAACAACGAGACAGTGCGGTCTGCAGTGTGTGAAACAACAGGACAGTGCGGTCTGTAGTGTGTCAAACAACAGGACAGTGCGGTCTGTAGTGTGTCAAACAACAGGACAGTGCGGTCTGTAGTGTGTCAAACAACAGGACAGTGCGGTCTGTAGTGTGTCAAACAGGACAGTGCGGTCTGTAGTGTGTCAAACAGGACAGTGCGGTCTGTACTGTGTCAAACAGGACAGTGCGGTCTGTACTGTGTCAAACAGGACAGTGCGGTCTGTACTGTGTCAAACAGGACAGTGCGGTCTGTACTGTGTCAAACGGGACAGTGCGGTCTGTACTGTGTCAAACAACAGGACAGTGCGGTCTGTAGTGTGTCAAACAGGACAGTGCGGTCTGTACTGTGTGAAACAACAGGACAGTGCGGTCTGTAGTGTGTCAAACAACAGGACAGTGCGGTCTGTACTGTGTGAAACAACAGGACAGTGCGGTCTGTACTGTGTGAAACAACAGGACAGTGCGGTCTGTAGTGTGTCAAACAACAGGACAGTGCGGTCTGTAGTGTGTGAAACAACAGGACAGTGCGGTCTGTACTGTGTCAAACAGGACAGTGCGGTCTGTACTGTGTGAAACAACAGGACAGTGCGGTCTGTAGTGTGTCAAACAACAGGACAGTGCGGTCTGTAGTGTGTGAAACAACAGGACAGTGCGGTCTGTACTGTGTCAAACAGGACAGTGCGGTCTGTACTGTGTCAAACAGGACAGTGCGGTCTGTACTGTGTCAAACGGGACAGTGCGGTCTGTACTGTGTCAAACGGGACAGTGCGGTCTGTACTGTGTCAAACGGGACAGTGCGGTCTGTACTGTGTCAAACGGGACAGTGCGGTCTGTACTGTGTCAAACGGGACAGTGCGGTCTGTACTGTGTCAAACGGGACAGTGCGGTCTGTACTGTGTCAAACAGGACAGTGCGGTCTGTACTGTGTCAAACAGGACAGTGCGGTCTGTAGTGTGTCAAACAGGACAGTGCGGTCTGTAGTGTGTCAAACAGGACAGTGCGGTCTGTAGTGTGTGAAACAACAGGACAGTGCGGTCTGTACTGTGTCAAACAGGACAGTGCGGTCTGTACTGTGTCAAACAGGACAGTGCGGTCTGTACTGTGTCAAACAACAGGACAGTGCGGTCTGTAGTGTGTCAAACAGGACAGTGCGGTCTGTGGTGTGTCAAACAGGACAGTGCGGTCTGTGGTGTGTCAAACAGGACAGTGCGGTCTGTACTGTGTCAAACAGGACAGTGCGGTCTGTGGTGTGTCAAACAGGACAGTGCGGTCTGTGGTGTGTGAAACAACAGGACAGTGCGGTCTGTGGTTGTGAAACAACAGGACAGTGCGGTCTGTGGTGTGTGAAACAACAGGACAGTGCGGTCTGTAGTGTGTCAAACAGGACAGTGCGGTCTGTACTGTGTCAAACAGGACAGTGCGGTCTGTGGTGTGTCAAACAGGACAGTGCGGTCTGTGGTGTGTGAAACAACAGGACAGTGCGGTCTGTGGTGTGTGAAACAACAGGACAGTGCGGTCTGTGGTGTGTGAAACAACAGGACAGTGCGGTCTGTAGTGTGTCAAACAGGACAGTGCGGTCTGTACTGTGTCAAACAGGACAGTGCGGTCTGTGGTGTGTCAAACAGGACAGTGCGGTCTGTGGTGTGTGAAACAACAGGACAGTGCGGTCTGTACTGTGTCAAACAGGACAGTGCGGTCTGTACTGTGTCAAACAGGACAGTGCGGTCTGTACTGTGTCAAACAACAGGACAGTGCGGTCTGTAGTGTGTCAAACAGGACAGTGCGGTCTGTGGTGTGTGAAACAACAGGACAGTGCGGTCTGTAGTGTGTGAAACAACAGGACAGTGCGGTCTGTACTGTGTCAAACAGGACAGTGCGGTCTGTACTGTGTCAAACAGGACAGTGCGGTCTGTACTGTGTCAAACAACAGGACAGTGCGGTCTGTAGTGTGTGAAACAACAGGACAGTGCGGTCTGTAGTGTGTCAAACAGGACAGTGCGGTCTGTGGTGTGTCAAACAGGACAGTGCGGTCTGTAGTGTGTGAAACAACAGGACAGTGCGGTCTGTAGTGTGTGAAACAACAGGACAGTGCGGTCTGTACTGTGTCAAACAGGACAGTGCGGTCTGTAGTGTGTCAAACAGGACAGTGCGGTCTGTACTGTGTCAAACAGGACAGTGCGGTCTGTAGTGTGTCAAACAGGACAGTGCGGTCTGTACTGTGTCAAACAGGACAGTGCGGTCTGTACTGTGTCAAACAGGACAGTGCGGTCTGTACTGTGTCAAACAGGACAGTGCGGTCTGTACTGTGTCAAACAGGACAGTGCGGTCTGTAGTGTGTGAAACAACAGGACAGTGCGGTCTGTAGTGTGTGAAACAACAGGACAGTGCGGTCTGTAGTGTGTGAAACAACAGGACAGTGCGGTCTGTAGTGTGTGAAACAACAGGACAGTGCGGTCTGTACTGTGTCAAACAACAGGACAGTGCGGTCTGTAGTGTGTGAAACAACAGGACAGTGCGGTCTGTAGTGTGTGAAACAACAGGACAGTGCGGTCTGTACTGTGTCAAACAACGGGACAGTGCGGTCTGTAGTGTGTGAAACAACGGGACAGTGCGGTCTGTAGTGTGTGAAACAACGGGACAGTGCGGTCTGTAGTGTGTGAAACAACAGGACAGTGCGGTCTGTACTGTGTCAAACATCAGGACAGTGCGGTCTGTAGTGTGTGAAACAACAGGACAGTGCGGTCTGTAGTGTGTGAAACAACGGGACAGTGCGGTCTGTAGTGTGTGAAACAACGGGACAGTGCGGTCTGTAGTGTGTGAAACAACAGGACAGTGCGGTCTGTAGTGTGTGAAACAACGGGACAGTGCGGTCTGCAGTGTGTGAAACAACAGGACAGTGCGGTCTGTACTGTGTGAAACAACAGGACAGTGCGGTCTGTACTGTGTCAAACAACAGGACAGTGCGGTCTGTAGTGTGTGAAACAACAGGACAGTGCGGTCTGTAGTGTGTGAAACAACGGGACAGTGCGGTCTGTAGTGTGTGAAACAACGGGACAGTGCGGTCTGTAGTGTGTGAAACAACGGGACAGTGCGGTCTGTAGTGTGTGAAACAACGGGACAGTGCGGTCTGTAGTGTGTGAAACAACAGGACAGTGCGGTCTGTAGTGTGTGAAACAACAGGACAGTGCGGTCTGTACTGTGTCAAACAGGACAGTGCGGTCTGTACTGTGTCAAACAGGACAGTGCGGTCTGTACTGTGTCAAACAGGACAGTGCGGTCTGTACTGTGTCAAACAGGACAGTGCGGTCTGTACTGTGTCAAACAGGACAGTGCGGTCTGTACTGTGTCAAACAGGACAGTGCGGTCTGTAGTGTGTCAAACAACAGGACAGTGCGGTCTGTAGTGTGTCAAACAGGACAGTGCGGTCTGTACTGTGTCAAACAGGACAGTGCGGTCTGTACTGTGTCAAACAGGACAGTGCGGTCTGTACTGTGTCAAACAGGACAGTGCGGTCTGTACTGTGTGAAACAGGACAGTGCGGTCTGTACTGTGTGAAACAGGACAGTGCGGTCTGTAGTGTGTGAAACAACAGGACAGTGCGGTCTGTAGTGTGTCAAACAGGACAGTGCGGTCTGTAGTGTGTGAAACAGGACAGTGCGGTCTGTACTGTGTCAAACAGGACAGTGCGGTCTGTACTGTGTCAAACAGGACAGTGCGGTCTGTAGTGTGTCAAACAACAGGACAGTGCAGTCTGTAGTGTGTCAAACAGGACAGTGCGGTCTGTAGTGTGTGAAACAGGACAGTGCGGTCTGTACTGTGTCAAACAGGACAGTGCGGTCTGTAGTGTGTGAAACAACAGGACAGTGCGGTCTGTAGTGTGTGAAACAACAGGACAGTGCGGTCTGTAGTGTGTCAAACAGGACAGTGCGGTCTGTAGTGTGTGAAACAGGACAGTGCGGTCTGTACTGTGTCAAACAGGACAGTGCGGTCTGTAGTGTGTGAAACAACAGGACAGTGCGGTCTGTAGTGTGTGAAACAACAGGACAGTGCGGTCTGTAGTGTGTCAAACAGGACAGTGCGGTCTGTACTGTGTCAAACAGGACAGTGCGGTCTGTAGTGTGTGAAACAACAGGACAGTGCGGTCTGTAGTGTGTGAAACAACAGGACAGTGCGGTCTGTAGTGTGTCAAACAACAGGACAGTGCGGTCTGTAGTGTGTCAAACAACAGGACAGTGCGGTCTGTACTGTGTCAAACAGGACAGTGCGGTCTGTACTGTGTCAAACAGGACAGTGCGGTCTGTAGTGTGTCAAACAGGACAGTGCGGTCTGTAGTGTGTCAAACAGGACAGTGCGGTCTGTAGTGTGTCAAACAGGACAGTGCGGTCTGTACTGTGTCAAACAGGACAGTGCGGTCTGTACTGTGTCAAACAGGACAGTGCAGTCTGTAGTGTGTGAAACAACAGGACAGTGCGGTCTGTAGTGTGTGAAACAGGACAGTGCGGTCTGTACTGTGTCAAACAGGACAGTGCGGTCTGTACTGTGTCAAACAGGACAGTGCGGTCTGTACTGTGTCAAACAGGACAGTGCGGTCTGTACTGTGTCAAACAGGACAGTGCGGTCTGTAGTGTGTCAAACAGGACAGTGCGGTCTGTAGTGTGTGAAACAACAGGACAGTGCAGTCTGTAGTGTGTGAAACAACAGGACAGTGCGGTCTGTAGTGTGTCAAACAGGACAGTGCGGTCTGTAGTGTGTGAAACAACAGGACAGTGCGGTCTGTACTGTGTCAAACAGGACAGTGCGGTCTGTAGTGTGTCAAACAGGACAGTGCGGTCTGTAGTGTGTGAAACAGGACAGTGCAGTCTGTAGTGTGTCAAACAGGACAGTGCGGTCTGTACTGTGTCAAACAGGACAGTGCGGTCTGTAGTGTGTGAAACAACAGGACAGTGCGGTCTGTAGTGTGTGAAACAACGGGACAGTGCGGTCTGTACTGTGTCAAACAGGACAGTGCGGTCTGTACTGTGTCAAACAGGACAGTGCGGTCTGTACTGTGTCAAACAGGACAGTGCGGTCTGTACTGTGTCAAACAGGACAGTGCGGTCTGTAGTGTGTCAAACAACAGGACAGTGCGGTCTGTAGTGTGTCAAACAGGACAGTGCGGTCTGTACTGTGTCAAACAGGGCAGTGCGGTCTGTACTGTGTGAAACAGGACAGTGCGGTCTGTACTGTGTGAAACAGGACAGTGCGGTCTGTACTGTGTGAAACAGGACAGTGCGGTCTGTACTGTGTCAAACAGGACAGTGCGGTCTGTAGTGTGTGAAACAACAGGACAGTGCGGTCTGTAGTGTGTCAAACAGGACAGTGCGGTCTGTAGTGTGTCAAACAGGACAGTGCGGTCTGTACTGTGTCAAACAGGACAGTGCGGTCTGTACTGTGTCAAACAGGACAGTGCGGTCTGTAGTGTGTCAAACAACAGGACAGTGCAGTCTGTAGTGTGTCAAACAGGACAGTGCGGTCTGTAGTGTGTGAAACAGGACAGTGCGGTCTGTACTGTGTCAAACAGGACAGTGCGGTCTGTAGTGTGTGAAACAACAGGACAGTGCGGTCTGTAGTGTGTGAAACAACAGGACAGTGCGGTCTGTAGTGTGTCAAACAGGACAGTGCGGTCTGTAGTGTGTGAAACAGGACAGTGCGGTCTGTACTGTGTCAAACAGGACAGTGCGGTCTGTAGTGTGTGAAACAACAGGACAGTGCGGTCTGTAGTGTGTGAAACAACAGGACAGTGCGGTCTGTAGTGTGTCAAACAGGACAGTGCGGTCTGTACTGTGTCAAACAGGACAGTGCGGTCTGTAGTGTGTGAAACAACAGGACAGTGCGGTCTGTAGTGTGTGAAACAACAGGACAGTGCGGTCTGTAGTGTGTCAAACAACAGGACAGTGCGGTCTGTAGTGTGTGAAACAACAGGACAGTGCGGTCTGTACTGTGTCAAACAGGACAGTGCGGTCTGTACTGTGTCAAACAGGACAGTGCGGTCTGTAGTGTGTCAAACAGGACAGTGCGGTCTGTAGTGTGTCAAACAGGACAGTGCGGTCTGTAGTGTGTCAAACAGGACAGTGCGGTCTGTACTGTGTCAAACAGGACAGTGCGGTCTGTACTGTGTCAAACAGGACAGTGCGGTCTGTAGTGTGTGAAACAACAGGACAGTGCGGTCTGTAGTGTGTGAAACAGGACAGTGCGGTCTGTAGTGTGTGAAACAGGACAGTGCGGTCTGTACTGTGTCAAACAGGACAGTGCGGTCTGTACTGTGTCAAACAGGACAGTGCGGTCTGTACTGTGTCAAACAGGACAGTGCGGTCTGTAGTGTGTCAAACAGGACAGTGCGGTCTGTAGTGTGTCAAACAGGACAGTGCGGTCTGTAGTGTGTGAAACAACAGGACAGTGCGGTCTGTAGTGTGTGAAACAGGACAGTGCAGTCTGTAGTGTGTCAAACAGGACAGTGCGGTCTGTACTGTGTCAAACAGGACAGTGCGGTCTGTAGTGTGTGAAACAACAGGACAGTG
The DNA here is from genome assembly GCF_048418815.1 of Hemitrygon akajei. Classification (NCBI taxonomy): domain Eukaryota; kingdom Metazoa; phylum Chordata; class Chondrichthyes; order Myliobatiformes; family Dasyatidae; genus Hemitrygon; species Hemitrygon akajei. The sequence goes on from NC_133134.1 coordinate 83,808,338, forward strand.
CGGTCTGTAGTGTGTGAAACAACAGGACAGTGCGGTCTGTAGTGTGTGAAACAACGGGACAGTGCGGTCTGTAGTGTGTAAACAGGACAGTGCGGTCTGTAGTGTGTCAAACAACGGGACAGTGCGGTCTGTAGTGTGTAAACAGGACAGTGCGGTCTGTAGTGTGTCAAACAACGGGACAGTGCGGTCTGTAGTGTGTGAAACAACGGGACAGTGCGGTCTGTAGTGTGTGAAACAACGGGACAGTGCGGTCTGTAGTGTGTCAAACAACGGGACAGTGCGGTCTGTAGTGTGTCAAACAACGGGACAGTGCGGTCTGTAGTGTGTCAAACAACAGGACATTGCGGTCTGTACTGTGTCAAACAGGACAGTGCGGTCTGTACTGTGTCAAACAGGACAGTGCGGTCTGTACTGTGTCAAACAGGACAGTGCGGTCTGTACTGTGTCAAACAGGACAGTGCGGTCTGTACTGTGTCAAACAGGACAGTGCGGTCTGTACTGTGTCAAACAGGACAGTGCGGTCTGTACTGTGTCAAACAGGACAGTGCGGTCTGTACTGTGTCAAACAGGACAGTGCGGTCTGTACTGTGTCAAACAGGACAGTGCGGTCTGTACTGTGTCAAACAGGACAGTGCGGTCTGTACTGTGTCAAACAGGACAGTGCGGTCTGTAGTGTGTCAAACAACAGGACAGTGCGGTCTGTAGTGTGTCAAACAACAGGACAGTGCGGTCTGTAGTGTGTCAAACAACAGGACAGTGCGGTCTGTAGTGTGTGAAACAGGACAGTGCGGTCTGTAGTGTGTGAAACAGGACAGTGCGGTCTGTAGTGTGTGAAACAACAGGACAGTGCGGTCTGTAGTGTGTGAAACAACAGGACAGTGCGGTCTGTAGTGTGTGAAACAGGACAGTGCGGTCTGTAGTGTGTGAAACAACAGGACAGTGCGGTCTGTAGTGTGTCAAACAACAGGACAGTGCGGTCTGTAGTGTGTCAAACAACAGGACAGTGCGGTCTGTAGTGTGTGAAACAACAGGACAGTGCGGTCTGTAGTGTGTGAAACAGGACAGTGCGGTCTGTAGTGTGTGAAACAACAGGACAGTGCGGTCTGTAGTGTGTGAAACAACGGGACAGTGCGGTCTGTAGTGTGTGAAACAACAGGACAGTGCGGTCTGTAGTGTGTGAAACAACAGGACAGTGCGGTCTGTAGTGTGTGAAACAACAGGACAGTGCGGTCTGTAGTGTGTGAAACAACAGGACAGTGCGGTCTGTAGTGTGTGAAACAACAGGACAGTGCGGTCTGTAGTGTGTGAAACAACAGGACAGTGCGGTCTGTAGTGTGTGAAACAACAGGCAGTGCGGTCTGTAGTGTGTGAAACAACGGGACAGTGCGTTCTGTAGTGTCTGAAACAACGGGACAGTGCGGTCTGTAGTGTCTGAAACAACGGGACAGTGCGGTCTGCAGTGTCAAACAACGGGACAGTGCGGTCTGCAGTGTGTAAAACAACGGGACAGTGCGGTCTGCAGTGTGTAAAACAACGGGACAGTGCGGTCTGCAGTGTGTAAAACAACGGGACAGTGCGGTCTGCAGTGTGTAAAACAACGGGACAGTGCGGTCTGCAGTGTGTAAAACAACAGGATAGTGCGGTCTGTAGTGTGTGAAACAACAGGATAGTGTGGTTTGCAGTGTAAAACAGGATAGTGTGTTCTTAGTGGGGTAAAGCAACTGACTGGTGCAGAGATCAGTGACAAGCCTGTTACAGTCTGTTTACCACTCTACGGGTTCTGTCGGCCTGCCCTTCATTTGGTGGGACGAGCCACGTGCTGTTTCTGGGTCCTATGTAACTAGAGTATTCCACCCGATGCCACAATCCTCCTTCATTTGTGGATCTTCCTCTAACTGAGTTCCTTAATTTCTCCACCCCTTGTATCCTTGATTTCTTTAATCTCTTTAAAATCCTCCATGGCAAAGATTCACTTCACTTCTGAAGAAACACTGTTTATTGTCATGTCTTTTGTTACATGTCGTATGAGGGAAAATAAACCAACCATCTTGAATGATGGAGCAGAGTGGATGGGCTGAGTGGCCTAATTCTGCTCCAATATTTTACGGTTTTGTACACCAGCATGTAATTGAATTCCCTGTTCACATGAAACCCTCTTTCCTCTCGTCCCAGGTATCCAGGCCAATAGTTTGGTCCTCAATTTTCTTTAATCCAACAGTATCTGCCCTTTAAAATCTTACATTGTATGGTGGAGACATGCGCAGAAGAATGATGTGGATTTGAAGGCTTCTCAAGAACACACGTGCTCTGTGAGATAATGCTATCTTTCCCAGGCAACTGCCGTGTTCTTGATGGATAAGAAGAGCCCTAGCTCAGAAAGTGTTTCACACGCCGGCTGTGAATAGAGGCACCGGCTCCCTGAGGGTCACAGGTAAAGGACTAGTGGGCACGCACAGCTCTGGATTATGTTACCAATGCCACTGACGTGACATCACTGAGCACTTCTTCGGATCGCTAATCCGCTGTTGTTTGTTCAGCCCGTTCAGCTGTTGTCCTGCTGGTCTTACCTCCGCTGCTCCCCACCAACCAAGCAGCTGCTCTTCACCCTCCCCTCCCCACCCCCCTTATCTCTGCTGCGCTGACAGAGCCCGTTCATTGGGTGGAGAAATCATATCAGAGAAGTGTTTTGTGTTTGCACCCTGTAGTAAAGTTTAATTATTGCGTTTATAATGGTTGGTTGACTTTTGTCCCTGCCTGTTTTGACTTCTGGATCTAAACTCAGCAGCTGATCTCAAAACTGAAGCTGACGCCTCAGTGTATCGCCAGGGGAGCTAAGCCAGATCCTTTCTCCCTTGTTTGTTCATGATCGTGCTGGTCCATTTAAAATACTTAGTATCCTGGCCATTAAGGCCACACAGCACCAAGTGTTCTTCTGGAGGCATAAAATTTTGCTGGTGCTGGAAATATAGAGCAACGCACACAAAGTGCTGGAGGCACTCAGCGAGTCAGGTAGTATCTATGGAGAGGAACAAACAATTGACATTTCAGGCTGAGACCCTTTATCTGAATGCACGAAGTGTCAGAAATAAGGCGGATGAGCTTGGAGCCCAGGTGCGAATGGGTAACTATGATGTTGTTGGGATAACGGAGACATGGCTGCAGGGAGATCAGACCTGGGAAATGAATGTACAAGGGTATACGTGCTATCGTAGGGACAGAAATGTGGGCAGAGGGGGTGGGGTGGCCCTGTTGGTGAGGAATGAGATTCAGTCCTTTGCAAGGGGGGACATAGGGTCAGAAGAAGTAGAGTCTGTGTGGATAGAACTGAGGAACAGTAAGGGCAAAAGGACCCAAATGGGTGTTGTCTACAGGCCACCAAACAGTAGCATGGATATTGGGTGCAAGTTGAATAGGGAGTTAACATTGGTATGTGGCAAAGGGAATGTCGCAGTAGTTATGGGGGATTTCAACATGCAGGTGAACTGGGAGAATCAGGTTGGTGCTGGACCACAGGATAGGGAGTTTGTAGAGTGCCTACGGGATGCATTCTTGGAACAGCTTGTACGAGAGCCGACCAGGGACAAGACTATTCTGGATTTAGTGTTATGTAATGAACAGGATTTGATAAGCGATCTCGCAGTAAAGGAGCCATTAGGAGGTAGTGATCACAATATGATAAGCTTTTATCTGCAATTTGAGAAGGATAAGGGCAGCTCGGAGGTGTCAGTGTTGCAGATGAACAGGGGCAACTATGGAGCCATGAGGGAGGAGCTGGCCAAAGTTGACTGGACGGATAGCCTAGCAGAAAAGACAGTGGAACAGCAATGGCAGGTATTCTTGGGAATAATGCACAAGGTGCAAAATCAGTTCATCCCTCAGAGAAGGAAGGATTCAAAAGGGGGAAAGGGGCCTCAGTGGTTGACAAAGGAAGTCAGAGATTGCATAGCATTAAAAAAAAGGAAATATGATAGAGCTAAGGTGAGTGGGAGGACAGATGATTGGGAAGTTTTTAAGGAAGAACAGAACTTAACTAAAAAGACAATACGGGGAGAAAAAATGAGGTACGAACGCAAGCTAGCCAGGAATATAAAGGAAGATAGCAAAAGCTTTTTTAGGTATGTGAAGAGAAAGAAGATAGTTAAGAACAATGTTGGGCCCTTGAAGAATGAATTGGGTGAAATTGTTATGGGAAACAGAGAAATGGCAGAAGAATTTAATGAGTACTTTAGATCTGTTTTCACTAAGGAAGACACAGGCAATCTCCCAGATGTATGGATGGGCCAAGGACATAGGGTAACAGAGGAAATGAAACAGATTGACCTTAGATTCAGGATCAGTTCCTGAGGATTGGAGAATGGCTAATGTTATCCCACTTTTTAAGAAAGGAGGGAGGGAGAAAACAGAGAACTATCGACCTGTCAGCCTGACATCGGTGGTGGGAAAGATGCTAGAGTCCATTATTAAGGATGAAATAGTGGCATATCTAGATAGCAGTGATAGGATTGGGCCGAGCCAGCATGGATTTACCAAGGGTAAATCATGCTTGACTAATCTGTTGGAGTTTTTCGAGGATGTAACCAGGAAGTTAGACGGGGGAGATCCAGTGGATGTAGTGTACCTCGATTTTCAGAAGGCATTTGATAAGGTCCCACATAGAAGATTGGTGGGTAAAATCAAAGCTCAGGGCATCGGGGGGAAGGCATTGACATGGATAGAAAACTGGCTGGCAGATAGAAAGCAAAGGGTAGCGGTGAATGGGTGTTTCTCGGAATGGCAGGTGGTGACTAGTGGGGTGCCACAGGGCTTGGTATTGGGACCACAGCTGTTTACCATTTGCGTTAACAATTTGGATGAAGGCATAGAAAATAACATCGGCAAATTTGCTGATGATACTAAGCTGGGTGGCAGTGTGACATGTGATGAGGATGTTAGGAGAATTCAGGGTGACTTGGATAGGCTGGGTGAGTGGGCAGATACTTGGCAGATGGCGTTTAATGTGAATAAGTGTGAGGTTATCCACTTTGGGAGTAAGAACAGGAAGGCAGATTATTATCTGAACGGTGTAGAGTTGGGTAAGGGAGAAATACAAAGAGATCTCGGAGTCCTTGTTCATCAGTCACTGAAGGTGAATGAGCAAGTGCAGCAGGCAGTGAAGAAGGCTAATGGAATGTTGGCCTTTACTACAAAGGGAATTGAGTACAAGAGCAAGGAAATCCTCTTGCATTTGTACAGAGCCCTGGTGAGACCACACCTGGAGTATTGTGCACAGTTTTGGTCTCCAGGGTTAAGGAAGGACATCCTGGCTGTTGAGGAAGTGCAGCGTAGATTCACGAGGTTAATTCCTGGGATGTCTGGACTGTCTTACGCAGAGAGGTTAGAGAGACTGGGCTTGTACATGCTGGATTTAAGGAGGTTGAGAGAGGATCTGATTGAAACATACAAGATTATTAAGGGATTGGACAAGATAGAGGCAGGAAATATGTTCCAGATGCTGGGAGAGTCCAGTACCAGAGGGCATGGTTTGAGAATAAGGGGTAGGTCATTTAGGACAGAGTTAAGGAAAAACTTCTTCTCCCAGAGAGTTGTGGGGGTCTGGAATGCACTGCCACAGAAGGTAGTGGAGGCCAATTCTCTGGATGCTTTCAAGAAGGAGCTAGATAGGTATCTTATGGATGGGGAATCAAGGGATACGGGGACAAGGCAGGAACCGGGTATTGATAGGAATTGATCAGCCATGATCTCAGAATGGCGGTGCAGGCTCGAAGGGCCGAGTGGTCTACTTCTGCACCTATTGTCTATTGTCTGTCAGGATTGGAAAGGAAGGGGGAGGAAGCCAGAATAAGGTGGTGGTTTGGGGGGAAGTACAAGCTGGCAGGTGAGGGGGGAAGGCAGGCCAGTGGGTGTTCTTCCGGACATTGGTGGCAGAGCATGTAGAATTGCTGCCTCAGAGCAGCAGAGACCTGGGTTCGATCCTAACTTCCAGCACTGTGTGTGTTTGTGTAGTTTGCACATTCTCCCTGCAGCTCCAAGTGCTCTGGTTTCCTCCCACATCCTAATGTGTTGGTGGGTTAATTGCCCCTTTATATCTGGGTGAGGGGTGTGGATTAGATTACAGGGAGCAGGCAAGAGAATGAATGAGCCGTCTGCTGTCTCAATGGGCCAAATGGCCTAATTCTACTCCTGGGTAGTATTTTGGAGGTAATTGATGGGAATGTGGGGAATATAAATATTGGGATGGGTTATAAATATCTGGTTGAAGGTTGGCATGGGGGGAAGTGCCTGTTTCTGTGCCACGTGGCAGCCGTTCCTTTGGTCTGGACGTTATCAGGATCAATATGAAGTGTTCCAAGTCTCTGCATCACATTAAGGAAAAGTGGACAGCATTTTTAAAGCTTTGTGACCCTGAGAGAATCACAAAGGAATACGCAAGTGCTGGAGGAGCTCAGCAGGTCAGGCAGCGTGTGGAGGGAAATAAGACAGTCGATGTTTTGGGTTGAGACCCTTCATCAGAACAGTATTATAGATGCTGGGGTTTCTAGCTTCTTAATCTGGAAACTTATTTAACTAAGAAAGTGATTATTAGCTCTGAGCAATCCAACTCTCCCCTCTCCTTGTTTTCCATATACCTGTTCCATGTATTCTGATCCCCACAAAGTCCCCTTTTAGTCTTTTTGGCTGCTTATGTGTATAGAGGGAGTGATTCACAGTGCCAAATTAACCCACTTAGAATATTTATGTGGTTCGGGCCCTTTGAGGGAGCCCACAAGGTCACAGGAAAAACGTGCTAGCTGCACAGAAATAAGCAGGTTGGCATCAGACCTCAGTAGTTCGAGCTGTGCGGCAGCAGTACTACCTGCTACATTGCTTTTCTGACCTCCCTTTCTAATTCACAGCAGTACTTTGAAGGTAGTTAAGCATCATAAAGTACTGTACAAGAGTGGCCACAAGCAAGGTTTGGCACGCGGCCACTTTGGGGCCAACCACCGCACACTCGGAATGGAAAGCGCGTCCTGGCAGAGAGATCGGAGTCCGTTTATTGTCACTGGTGTATGCAGTGAAATGTGTTGTTTTGTAATGGCGGTACCGTGAAAAGACTTTAAAAACATTACTACAAGTTACAGTAAAAACATTTAAAATGTAAGTAAGTACGTCAAATGAGGAAGACTGAAGCAGTGTACGTGGACCTTTTAAAAAATCTGGCAGGGGCTGAAGAAGCTGTCCCAAAAATAAATTGGGAATGGCTTTTAGGCTCTTATGCCACCCTCTGTCGGGGTAGTTACGAGAAGAGGACATGTCCTGAATGGTGAGGGTCCTTGAGGGAACTGCCTCTTTAAAGTGACCTGAAGGTGGTGAGGGTTGTGCCCATGATGAAGATGGCGGAGTCTGCAGCATTTATGGAGGGAAATGAACAGTTGACATTTTGGGCTGAGGCCCTTTATCTGGGTTGGAAAGGAACAGGCAGAAGCCAGCTTAAAAGTTGGAAGTAAGGGGAAGAGTATAAGCTGGCAGGTGATAGGTGAAAACAAGTGAGAAGATAGGAGGGTGGGGAGGGGGAGGAATGAAATGAGAAGCTGGTGGGTGATAGAAAGGGTAAAGGGGAAATCTAGGAGAGGAGAGTGCTTCATGGGAGAAAGGGACGAAAGAGGGGCACCAGAGGGAGGTGGTGGGCAGGTGAGGAGAAGAGAAGGAGTGAGAGGGGAACCAGAATGGGGAATGGAAAAAGAGAGAGGTGGAGGTGGTAAGTTACTGGAAATTGGAGAAATCTATGTTCATGCTGTCAGGTTGGAGGCTACCCAGACAGAATATGAGGTGTTCTGCAGCCTCGGGAGGGAACTCCAGAGCTTTGTACCCACCACTGAAGGCACAGCCTTGAGCAGTGGAGACATGCAGAGGATGATGTCTGAGATTATTGTTGGGTACAAAGAGGTCACAGAGTTTGGGAGGGGCTTCAGGACAAGGTTGGTGTTTTTTTAATTCTCGTTCAGGTTTCTCTGAGCTGTTATCCTTTGGCATTAGGTCACCAGTAAATAAGTCACTTTGTTAGAACTGCATGAAATTACTACTGCAAGTCGTTCACCCTGTAAAACCAAACAAAGAAAATCAGATCAAAGGCCATTAGATGCATAGACTTTACTCCAATGTGTGCAATTTCTGCTCCTCCTGCTTCTCTGTCCATTCCCCATTCTGGTTCCTCTCTTACCCCTTTTCTACTCCCCATCTGCCCATCACATCCTCTGGTGCCCCTCCTTCTTTCCTTTTTCCCATGGTCCATTCTTCTCTCCTATTAGATTCTTTTTTCAGTCCTTTACCCCTTTCACCCATCCCCTCCCTAACCTACAAACCTACCCACCTGCCCCCTCACCTAGCCTCAACCATCATCTCTCAGCTGTTGCTCCTTCCCCTCCCTCTACCTTCATCTGGCTTTTTCTTTCCAATCCTTTTCAGTCTTGACGAAGGGTGTTGGCAATTGTTCATTCTCCTCCATAGGCGCTGCCTGACCTGCTGAGGATTTTGTGTGTGTTGTACTTGCATAGTAATCCTCCCCACCCCTGCTTTCTGCTCCCAGTGCCTCGGGGTTAAGTTGCAAACATGTGTGTCTTGGACTGTAATAAAGAGGTTACAGCCCATGAAATGTCAAGTTTTAGCCTGTCTCTCCCAAATCCAGCTGCACGCTACTGGCTTGCCTCTGAGCCACAAGCCCAGGGGAGTTTGGATGTATAAGTCAGACTGACATTCCCAATACGCGTCCAACAAGAGACCCTGAACCAAGTCCCCAATTGCTCTCTCAAATTGTGAAGGAGGAAGGTGTGGAAAGAATATTGTTACAAATGTGCAGAGCAAGAACAATAACGGAGTAATAGAACTAAAAGCTTTTACTGAGTCGTGTTAGCCACAGTACATTCGGGACGGCTTAAAGTACAGGAGCTACAAAGTGGGCCCACTGAGACGAGAAACATGCGCACTCGAAAGCCCATGCAAAAAGAGAGAGCCCTTCGTGTGTAGGAGGCCCAGTCGATTCACCGCACGATCGGTCGGCCACACGCACACTTGCCAGAACCTCACAATTGGGGTTCAGTGCTGTGTGGTGCAATTCCTTGCTTGGAATATGTTGCTGTGGGTTGTAACGGAGGCATATACAATAAGTGGCTCTTGGATAGGCATGTAGATGTGCAGAGGTGGAGGCATATGGACATTATGTTGACAGAAGGAATTAGTTTAATTAGACGTTTAATTATTTCAGCACAGTGTCATGGTCTGAACATTAAAGTACGCCACAGATTCTGGGGCGTACAATTTTATGCCAACCTTGTAACTTAACTAAGATCAACTGAATTACTCTCCAATTTTCTAACATCCATGTTAATATCTAAGAGTTTATTAACTTCCTCCACCACCACCCCTGGCAGGGCGTTACCAGCATCCACCAGTCTGTGTAAAGAGCTTGCCTCTTCACATTCCGTATGACATAGGAGCAGAATTAGGCCACTTAGGCCATTGACTCTGCTTCACCATTCCATCATAGCTAATCTATTAATCCTGTCAACCTCATTCTCCTGCCTTTTTCCCGTAACCTTTGATGCCCTGGCTAACCAAGAACCTATCAATTTCTGCTTTAAATAGACTTAATGACTCAGGCTCCAAAGCTGTCTTTGGCAATGAATTCCAGACTCACCACCCTCTGGCTAAAGAAGTTCATTCTCATCTCTGTTCTAAATGGACGTGCCTCTATTCTGAGGCAATGCCCTCTGGTCCTAGACTCACCCAATATAGGAAACATCCTCTCCACATCCACTCTGTCTAGGCCTTCAATATTTGATAAGGTTTCAATGAGATTCTCCCCTCCCCCGCCCCGATTCTTCTTCTTCTTCTAAACTTCAGCAAGTACAGGCCCAGAGCTATCAAATGCTCCTCGTTCATTAAACCTTTCTTTCCCAGATTTCCTGGATTCTCGTGGATTTCCTCTGGACCCTGTCCAATGCCAGCACACCTTTTCTTAAATAAGGGGCGCAAGTGCTCACAATACTCAAGTACAGTCTGACCAATGCTTTATTATGCCTCAGCATCACATCCTTGTTCTTATATTCTAGTCATCTTAAAATTATGCCCCCTTGTATAGTATTAGTCATTTCCCCCCCCCCCGGGAAAAAGTCTTGAGTTGTCCCCTATCTATTGCTCTTATCATCTTGTACACCTCTATCAAGTCACCTGTCGTCATCCTTCACTCCAAAGAGAAAAGCCCCAGCTCACTCAACTTGTCTTCATAAGGCATGCCCTGAATTGCAGGCAGCATCCTGGTAAATCTCCTCTGCACCCTCTCTAAAGCTTCCACATCCTTCTAATGAGGCGATCGGTAGGTACTGTTTTATCAAAGGCACCTCTAGAATAAATCCCTTGGCAATGAGGTGTTCCTAGTTCTGTCTGAGGAGGGAGCAGGTGAACTGCATGTTGTGAGTGTTGCTGTGTGTGTACATTGGCTGCAGCAAACCACTGCTTGTGCCATCACACTTTGTTCTCTCCTGTCTGCATTTTTCCTGGAGAGGACACATTATCAGTCGTGGGTTTTGTTACACTGCCTGAGCTATATTTACGTTATTGGAACTTCTATATCTGCGACAGCATCAGGGTAATGGACATCGTACCGTGTATTTGTTATTTTATAGTGCAGCCTGTTTCAGGGTAAAGAACCTTTGGTCTCAATAACATTGCTGAAGAAATCTTCAGGTCAGGTTGGGCCGGTTTTTCAGAGCACTGGAACTTCCACGTAGCACATCCTGTAAAGTGCTCGGTTCCACTGTTACACAGTAATACAACACTGGAACAGACCCTCCGGTCCGATTGGCCCGTGCTGATCATTGTGCCCACCAGGCTAGTCCGCGTTTGGCCCATATTCCTTTAAACCTTTTACCTGTTCAAGTTTCTTTTAAACACAATTGCACCTGCTTATACCTCTCCCTGTGCAACCCGTTAATACATCCACCACTCTCTGTGGGGGAGAAACTTCCCCTTGAGTCCCTTTATGTCTTTTCTGTCTCACATTGAATCTGTGCTTTCTAGTTTTAGACACCCCTATGCTGGGGTAAAGGACTGTGACCATCTATGCCCTATATGATTATGTGAACTTCTAATGGCGTGAAAGGTTACAGGGAGTAGGTGGGAGAATGGGGTTGAGAGGGAAAATGGATCAGCCATGATGAGATGACACAGCAGACTCAATGGGCCGAATGGCCTGATTCTGCTCCCGTGTCTCATGGTAAAAAAAAGGAGCATGTGATTCACAAATAAAAATTCTCAGTTAAATTGATCAAAATCCCTGGTTGTAATATGAACAAAGGGCTGGAGGCGGCATTTGTTTACAAGGCACCATATATTCCTTCCGCACAAAGGTAACAATAAACAGCCAACTACAGTTTCAATTGCTGAAATCACTTACTTAATGACACAAAGGTTGGGTGTGTTGCGGATAGTGTGGAGGGCTATCAGAGGTTACAGCGGGACGCAAAACTGGGCTGAGAAGTGGCAGATGGAGTTCAACCCAGATGAGTGTGAAGTGGTTCATTTTGGTAGGCCAAATATGATGGCAGTTTATAATGTTAAAGGTGTAAGACTCTAGTCAGTGTGGAGGAGCAGAGGAATCTTGGGGTCCATGTTCAAAGGACACTCAAAGCAGCTGCGCAAGTTGACTCTGTGGTTAAGAAGGCATACGGTGTATAGGCCTTCATCAACTGTGGGATTAAGTTCAAGAGCTGAGAGGTAATGTTGCAGCTGTATAGGACCCTGGTCAGACCCCACTTGGAGTACTGTGCTCAGTTCTGGTCGCCTCACTGTAAGAAGGATGTGGAATCCATAGAAAGGGTGCAGAGGAGATTTACAAGGATGTTGCCTGGATTGGGGAGCATGCCTTATGAGAATAGGTTGAGTGAACTGGGCCTTTTCTCCTTGGAGTGATGGAGGATGAGAGGTGACCTGATGGAGGTGTACAAGATGATGAGAGGCATTGATCGTGTGGATAGTCGGAGGCTTTTTCCCATGGCTGAAATGGCTAACATGAGAGGACATAGTTTTAAGGTGCTTGGAAGCAGGTAGAGGAGATGTTAGGGGTAAGTTTTTTATGCGATGGTGGTGGAGGTGGATACGATAGGGCCTTTTAAGAGACTCCTGGATAGGTATGTGGAGCTTAGAAAAATAGAGAGCTATGTGTAGCCCAAGGTAATTTCTAAAGTGAGTACATGTTTGGCACAGCATTGTGGGCCAAAGGGCCTGTATTGTGCTGTAGGTTTTCTATGTTACTAATTTTAACATCTGGAATATAATCAGGTAAGTTTACAGAATTATATATTTACAGTACACATCCCAACCAGCAGAACCCATTTGAATATTCAATACTGGTGTCTGTTCCAAAAGCCTCTGGGTACAAACTGCAGACACACAAAATATATCCCTTTTGTCAGTGTTGGGGGATGGCTGCCATGAACTAACCAAAATGTTAAGTGAGAGATCAGACCCGTCTTCATTGTTTAAAAAACACAATGAAAAGTACAATAAATGTTAATGTTCTTGCCATTAGCACATTGTTAAAGGTAGAGCCGAAGCACAGTGGAAGACGAGACTGATCTGTCACTTAACGTTTTGTGTACTGGAAATAACATTAAACAATCTTGAATCTAATGTCTTCCTCTACATAAGTGCAATGGGACAAAAGACCACAAAGTATTGTGGACAGGTTTCATTTCCTGAAAAGTGGTCTAATTTTAATTATGCTATCCATATTTCATAACCCCAGAATAATGCCTCACAGACCACCCTGCCTAATCACTACCTCAGTACAGCAACACTATGACCATTTGCACTACAATGGACACAAGTTTTCTCTATTAAAGAAAGTGTATGATTTGTTTTTCTTGTGAATGCTGTGCAAAGATGCTAGGTGCCTGTGATGCTGTTGTCCCCCAATTATCGTGGGGTTTTGCTCTGTCCGCCAGAGAAAGCAGGATCTCCCAGTGGCCACACATTTTAATTCCACGTCCCATTCCCATTCTGATATGTCTATCCATGGCCTCCTCTACTGTCAAGATGAAGCCAAACTCAGGTTGGAGGAACCACACCTTATATACCAGCTGGATAGCCTCCAACCTGATGGCATGAACATTGACTTCTCTAACTTCCATTAATTCCCCTTCTTACCCTGTCCCTGATATATTTAGTTTCTTTCCCCCCCCCCTCTTTTTTTTCTCTCTCTCTGCCCATCACTCTGCCTGTTCTCCATCTCCCTCTGGTGCTCCCCTCCCCCTTTCTCCCTGGGCCTCCCGTCCCATGATCCTTTCCCTTCTCTAGCTCTGTATCCCTTTTGCCAATCACCTTTCCAGCTCTTAGCTTCACCCCACTCCCTCCGGTCTTCTCCTCTATCATTTCGCATTTCCCCCTCCCCCTCCCCCTCCTACTTTCAAATCTCTTACTATCCTTCCTTTCGGTTAGTCCTGATGAAGGGTCTCGGCCCGAAACGTCGACAGTGCTTCTTCCTATAGATGCTGCCTGGCCTGCTGCGTTCCACCAGCATTTTGTGTGTGTGTGTTGCTTGAATTCCCAGCATCTGCAGATTTCCTGGTGATCACGGGGTTTTGTTTGAATTGGAAATTTCTGGGTGCTGCCAGATTTCACGGCTTCCTGCCACATTATTGTGATCAGGGGATTAATTTGCAGTCATAAAAATTAGGGAATTGACTTCATTGTTTCACAGATTGGGTACCTGACCAACTTATTTGAGGGAAGTAACTTTGACTGCCTTGGTGCTAATATTCCCCTCTCGCCCCTGCAGGACACTCAGGAGAAAGGAGCGATGAGCCCGGAAAAGGCCGAGGAAATGAAGCTAAAAGCCAAGTACCCGGTTTTGGGATTAAGACCCGGAGGCTCTGAGTTCCTGATGAAGCGGCTGCAGAAAGGGGTAAGGAGTAATCCTACCTCCCTCATGCTGGAACAATAGCCCACTATACCCCTCTTATCCACATACCTATCCGAACTTTTCTTAAATTATACTGTTGAACCTGCATAAGACCGACAGATGCTAAGACATAGGAGCAGGATTAAGTCATTTGGCCCATCGGGTCTGCTCCGCCATTGCATTATATCCCTCTCAACCCTATTCTCCTGCCTTCTCCCTGTAACCTATCATTCCCCCCTCAGATTCCCCTTTAAATATTTCACCTTTAACCCATAATCTAGTTCTAGTGGAGAAGAAAAATCTCCATGCATTCACCCTATCGCTATACCCCTCATAATTTTGTATACCTCTATCAAATCCACCCTCATTCTCCTGCACAGTAGGGACACCTATTCAACCTACAACTCAGCTCCTCAAGTCCCAGCAACGTTCTTGTAAATTTCCTCTTGCAGTCTTTCATCTGCAAAATCAAGTTTATTATAAGTATTACAACCCTACAATAAGTGTGTGCAAACTGCAACCATAACTGAATTCAGCCAAATGATTTCCATCCTGATCCAGGATGTAGTTTATTCCCTGCAGTGCCCAGTCATCCTGGAACACCTCTGTGGTGTCTGTGGACACTGCGTATTCTTTCTCCAGGGATACTTGGGCATGAATGTACCCACAGAAGATAGCCAGGAAATCAGGTTGGGTGGAGCCATCTGCTTCCATGACCCGCGAATCGTCTATTTGGCCAGGCCCAGGAACAAGGGAACCAGGCCAACCTCCTCCCGCCCCTCTTCACTGAATGACAAAATATTAAGAGGGTGGGGCTAAAGTGTAACCATAAATAAAAAGAGCAGCCCCCTACAGAAGTAAATAGAAGCTGCAGCCTCACCCATTCCATCTACATATGCTACACAGTCTCTTACAGTCCATGCAATTGAAAAAACTGCATAGACATATTCTGTCTGGGTGTATCACGGTTTGGTACGGCAACTGCTCTGCATGTGACTGAGGGAAACTACAGAGAGTTGTGTACACAGCTCAGCACATCACAGGAACCAGCCTCTCCTCCGTAGATTCTGTCCGTACTTCTCACTGCCTCAATAAAGCAGCCAACACAATCAAAGACCCCACCCATCCCAGACATTCTCTGTTCTCCCCTCTCCCATTGAGCAGAGATACAATAAATCTGAAAGCACTTACCACCAGGCTCAAGGACAACATCTGTCCCACTGTTATGAAACTCTGGAACAGACGTCTTGTACAATGAAAGGATTCTTGGCCGCACAGTTTACCTCATTATCTTGCACTTCATTGTTACCTGCACTGCACTTTTTCATAGAAACGTAAAAAACCTACAGCACAATACTGGCCCTTTGGCCCACAATGCTGTGCTGAACATGTCCTTACCTTAGAAATACCTAGGGTTACCCATAGCCCTCTATTTTTCTGAGCTCCATGTACCTATCCAGGAGTCTCTTAAAAGACTCTATCTTTCCGCCTCCATCACTGCCACCAGTAGCCCGTTCCACACACTCACCAAACAAAAACTAACTTACCCCTGACATCTCCTTTCAAACACTTCCAAACACCTTAAAACTGTAGCCATTTCAGCCCTGGGGGAAAACCTATCCACACGATCAATGCCTCTCATTATCTTGTTCACCTCTATTAGGTCACCTCTCATCATTCTTCGCTCGAAGGAGAAAAGGCCGGGTTCACTCAACCTATTCTCATAAGGCATGCTCCCCAATCCAGGCAACATCCTTATAAATCTCCTCTGCACCCTTTCTATAGTTTCCACATCCTGTAGTGAGGCGACCAGAACTGAGCACAGTACTCTGAGTGGGGTCTGCGATGACTTTTACACTTTATTCTGCATTGTTCTTGTTTTAGCTCAATGCACTCTGATTTTTTTTCCCATATGAACAGTATGCAAGACAATCTTTTCACTCTATCTTGATGCATGTGACAATAATAAACAAAACCAATACCAAAAAATTATACAGCACACCAAACTATGTAACACCCTCCACCCCAGGTCCCCAGTGTACAAGGGAAGAACCTCCATTGTGGACAACCTCTGTTATTAATAGAAGGGCCTCTGGGTGATTCCCTATCTCTGTGACATTGAGTGAAACTATGGGTCATCTCGACCTTTCCCTGCATCCAAGATTCTCTCAGCTGTCCGTGTAAGGATTTATCAATGCTTAATTTTAGTCTGTGCTTCTGAGGACCAGTGCTGGAGAGAGACCTTCCACCCTGATGCCTACTCTGCTACCTAACTAGAACATGGGTGACCTGTTGCCTCACATGCACCGTCCCTCGGCTCCCTCAACATCTGCTGATTATCCTCAGTCTCCGTGGCCCTCTGGAGTGGAGAATTACAAGACCTGCAGCCCTGTGTGCAGAGAGATTTCTCATCATCTTGACAGTAAATGGCCAATCTCATTGTGTTGTGATTTGAGCCTTCTTGTGTGCCCCAGCCAGGGGATCTTTGCACTGTGGGTTTCAGTGAGATCAGTTCCAAATCCTTTAATCCCAGTTTGATCAATCTCTTCTCAAGTAACATGCCAGTAGCCCAAGAATCATGGGTACTTCCCTGGGTCGGGAGACCATATTTGTCCAAAACTGTTTGATTGGTTGGGGCACTCAATACAAGAGTTGGGATGTCATGTTACAGCTGTATGAGACCTTGGTGAGACTGTGTCTGGAGTGTTGTGTTCATGGCTGCCCAGCTATAGGAAGGCTGGCTCTCTTCCCTCTTATTTGCCAGTCCAGATGGAGAGTCTTGACCCGATATGTTGACTATTCATTCCCTACACCTCCCTCCCCACAGACCCAGCTTAGCCCACTGAGTTCCTCCAGAAACGGTCTACATTCCAGTGTCTGTTGTCTGTGTTTGCCATAAACATCTATTGTGTGGATAGAGCTACCGTATGGTCTCGGATCTTGTAACTTGTGATGTTCTCCGCCAATTATTTACAATCTCTGCCAAACCCACTTCTCTCTCTCTCTTTTGCCCTACCTGCCCTCTCTTTCCCGTCTTTATATTTTCTTCTCTTGTCTTGTAGCAGAAATACTTCGACTCTGGGGACTACAATATGGCCAAAGCAAAGATGAAGAACAAACAGCCTCCAAGCAGTGGGGCGGACAAGAACCTGGTGACGGGAGACCACATCCCAACTCCAGAGGACCTGCCGCAGAGGAAATCCTCACTGGTGACCAGCAAACTGGCGGGCTGACTATTGCCGAGACACCATGTGGGTTCTGACTGAGGCGCAACTTACCCAACTTGTGTGACGGAGGGAGGGGTGGGTAGACTGGAGAGTGCGGTGGAGAAATTCTGTTCTGTCTAAGCATCGTGGCTCTATGTTTTTTTTCTGTCTGAAAACAGTGCCCCTCCCCCGCTCGTGAATTAGCAGAATCAACCCAGCTTCACTCCACCCCTCTTTCCCCCTTCTCCCACCCCTCCTTCCCCACACTTCCGATGACAACCTTGCCTTCTCTCTCCAACCATCCAAGGGTACAACATTCTTCTGAGTGCTTTGTCAGGGACGGTGCAGGGAGCTACTGAAATGTGCTCCTCACACCCTCCTCACTACAAAATTATTGCCCCGTTTATAAAACATACCTTCAAATGGATTGAGAACTCAGTTGAAACATCCACTAGAGGCATTACTGAAAGCGGTAAGGACATTTCGCAGCAGCACGCAGCCCTGATGGGTGCTTCACTTTGTAATTAAAGTTTCCGTTACTTCCTAACCCCATCCTCCTGACATTAAGAGTCCTGTGAACTGCTTAAGTTTATTGTTTGAATCGGGGTAATCTGGCCACTCTCACCTTGCAGAGGCCGCCTTGCGTTAGGGCTCTGCTCCAGCTACACCGCGGCTCGGTTTGCAGGCACTGAGGCTGCCCGTTGTGGATGGTAATTCTTCCCACACACCACACCCCCCACCCGCTTGTTTGTCAGGGCACCCTACCCTTTACATGGTTCTGGTGTGCTGGAGTCATTGTCTGTATTAGAGATGCAAGCAAGGATCCCTGCAACAATCGGCACAGAAAATCGCCTTGGCTTGTAAACTTGCTTTGACTGGGGACCCCATGACGCTAAAATTCAGCGGATTCACTTCTACCCTCAGACCCTGTGACCTCAGCATTTTAATCTGAAATTGATCGCAACACCAACAGATTACATTCAATACTACTAGTTGCCGATTATATTTTGACTGTTTAACCCAGCCACCCCCCAACCTTCATCAACAACCCCCCTCAACCCTCATCCTCTTCCTCATCCCTACCCACCTCTCCACCCCTCTCCCCTCCACCAACCAACTGAATAGGAGTGCATACACAGACAGAGCATTCCTATTTTTACAGAAGATCTTTTAAGTTAGACATCAAATTTGTCCACATTAAGATCATGTTAGGTCATGCATCATTTCTAGTTAGAGGTAAGAAATGTGCGAAAAGCTTCGAAGCCAGTGAGGTCGCAGTAAATTTTAATGCCAGTGCCAGTAAATTTGGCAGGGCATGACAGGGTAAAGCGAAAGGCAGGAGGGGCTTGGGTGGATGGGGGGGGGGAGTGGGGGAGGCAGTTGAAGAATCCACCTCCACTTGCCATTTAGCAGTCGCTTCATATGCCAAGGCTGTTGGAAATGGGCAAGTTGGTGAGGGAGCGTTTGTATCAGCGCTGCCACCTAGTGTCGGAGGTCTACAATGGCTACATGACTTGGCATGGTAAAATCAAATGGGAGGGTTATAGTTGGCACAGACTTGATGGGCAGAATGTGACGGGGAGGGGGCTGCTGTTTTAACAGAACAAGAAAGGTGTGGATGGGGATTAAATCAACAGCCTCACCCCTTTCATTGGTGCAAATCCTTCTGGAGTTTTTATTCTGCCTTGAGGTCCAGAAGACGGACAGAAAATCCCTCTCTCCTTGTCCAAGTTGGGAGTGAGTTCTGGGATTTTGTTTCCCATTTTCCACCCTCCCAACTTTCAAACCCTGTTCAGGTGGGGTGGGAGGTGATGAGTGGTGGGTCTTTACGCGGGGTCGGTGCCCTGAATGAGGCGTTGAGGAAGCGAAAAAAATATTACAAACACAAAGATTCTGCATTTCTTGTTTTAACCATGGATCTTTGATATTTCATCTTTCTGTCCCAAAAATATCTCTTGGATGGTTTTATTTTCCCCCTTCTTGGGAGTGGGTGAGAGGGGTAAAACTCGCAATAAAGACTATGGTTCTGAGGCATCCAGTCCCCCACACCCACTTCCCATCCCTAATATCTTACCCCTTTGAAGCTGCATATATTTATATTAAAAAGATAACACACAGTCTTTGGGTGGTTTCTGATTGTAGGAGGAATTTAATCTGTTGGGTGGTGGGAGGGAATAGGGTTTGGTAGGAAGATGTGGGTGCCTCAAGCATTGGCGGAGTGAATATCCCCTCGGTAACGGAAAGCAGGCAGCCCCACCTCCTGTGTCACATGCTTCGCTCTGAAGGTCCTGAGCACAGTGCTGGAAACATCTTTGGGAAGTGAGGCATTCAGGGAACCAGCTCCCTTCAGAAGATTCGCTCAGACCCTTCCTCTAGCAACAGGAGGGGACTGCAGGCAGCAGTCTCCCTTTGTGGAGTCTACTGGGATTCACCTCCTCGTGGACCATTGGATCTCCTCCTTAAACTGGCCTCTCTCTACGTTCCCAACCCTGCCATTTCTTCAAAACTCAATTTGCTCTCTCTCCCCCGTCCCACCCTCTCTCTGGCCCCTCCTATCTCTGTCGCAGCCCCCCCTCTCTGTTTCCCCGTCCCCTTCTCCAAGTTTGCCACTGGATTCTCTCTCCCCCAGTCACCCATCCAACGATTTGCGATCCCTTAGTTGGGGGGGTGCTATTAAAAGCGCACTAGGTAGTCTCAGAGGTGGTCGGGGCTGAGGCGACCACTGCTGCCCTCTAGTGGGTCAATGTAGGTACAGTAAAACCAGGATTTCCTGTCCCGATGGAGGGTCTCAGACGGAAACATGGTGTGTGTATTGTTCCGACTTCTGACTCAATCATTGCTCTGGAATCCGAGGTCCGGGGCCCCAAGTGTAAGAGGGGTACACAACCAGATATGGATTTGTGATCCAGGAATGTGCTTGTATTTGCTGGTGATACTCACTCCCTTTAAATTCACTAGATTTATTGGAAGATTTATATTGGAAAGAAATTGAATAACTTCCAGAGGTCTGGAAAATCAGCTGTCAAAATACTAGATAAGAATCTCGAGCAGTACAACACGTGACTAGGCCCTTCAGCCCACAATATTGTGCTAAACTAATCAAGATGGTGGTGCCTGATCCCATCTGCCTGCATATGATCCATTTCCCTTTATTCTCTGCACATTCTTAAATACCTCTAACTTATCCACCACCCCTGACAGTGCATTCAGTGCGTCATCACTGTAAAAAAGAGATCTTACCCCACAAATTCAGATTCAGTTTATTGTCATTTAGAAACCACAGTGCAATGCAGTTAAAAAATGAGACAACGTTCCTCCAGAATGATATCACATGACAAAACAGACTACAAATCTCCTTTAACCTTATACTTTCACCTTAAAAACGTTCCATCCAGGATTAGATATTTAGACCCTGGAAAATAGATATTGGCTCTCGTTCTGTGCTCCTCATAATCTTACAGACTTTCAGAGAAAACTGCGCAAGGTTTGTGCAACCTCTCCTAAACTCATACCTTTTAATCCAGGTAACGTCCTGGTGACCCTGCTCTTTACTCTCTCTAATGGGGGGGATCAGAATTGCACACAATACTCTTTAAGTGCGGCCTAACCATGGTTTCATACAGTTAGACCCCAGCCGCTGGGTCTAAGAGAGAGGGCTTGGATTACAATGTGCACCCTGGGGTTGATGTTCAAGGGGAGATACAGCTGCGACTCGCTTAAGTTTTAAAGAGTGAAAGAATCATCGGATTCTGCTGGGCTGGCATCTGAGAGATTTCCCTCCAGGGAGGGTAACTTGGAGTGGGGGTGGAGAGCAGGGTCACCCTATTCGGACAGTGTGAGGATGTAGAATTGGGGGAAACCTTGAGAGTTGTAGGGTAAGGTTGATGGTCCTGGGGAATGAGCAGTTGAAGCCAAGGTTGAATCTAATCGAATCAGAGAGTGGGGGCGGGCAGTCTTTCCCTTCAATGGATAGCGTCGTCCGTCAAAACTGGAGTTTTCGGGGTCCTCGTTCGTCATCAACTGAAAATCGAAGGCAGGCAGAAGTTAAGGCCTGATACCAGAGCCTTCAGAAACACAATAGACCATGCCTAACAGGACCGGCAAATCATTGTGCAAAAATAAACTCTGCAAATACAAAATAGACAGGGGAAAATAATAATATGGAGGAATCCTTGAAAGTGTGGCCACGGGAAGTGAAGTTGTCTCCTCTGGCCCCAGAGCCTGCTGGTTGAGGGGTAAGAACAGTTCCTCTACCTGGCAGTAGCCAGAAGAGAGTATGGCCTGGGTGATGGATGCTGCTTTCCTGTGACAGCGCCCAGTGTAGCTGTGCTTCATGGTGGGGAGGGCTTTACCCATAATGGACTGGGCCGCCTTCACCGCTCTTTGTAGGATTTTCCGTTCAAAGGAATTGGTGTTTCCATGTCAGGCCGTGGTGCAACCAGTCAATATACTCCCCACTGCACATCTATAGAAGTTTGTCGGTGTTTCAGCTGTTATGCCAAACTTTTAACCGAGTAGTAGCGCTGCTGTGTTCTCTTCGTAATGGCGCTTACGCGTTGGACCCAGGACAGATACTCTGCAATGATAACACTGAGGGAGGAAGTTAAAGTTGCCGACCCTCTGCACCTCTGATTCCCCCGCTGAGGATTGGCTCATGGACCTCCAGCTTCCTCCTCGTGAAGTTGAACCTTTCAGCGTATTTTCAATCCGATTGGTCATCGCCAACCTCTCAAAACGCCTCAACACAGTGAATGTACCACGTTCCTAGGCACAGGTATTAGTCGTTGTGTTCCGCTGTATTGGCGCCGCCTGCTGGCTGCTCTCAGCACAGTCTGGGTGGTCAGCTGTCTGCGTTTCTATGTACCTGTGATAAATACAGGAATCTGAAAACGTGTGCCCAAGCAGAGATAGGGATCGGCTCTCTCCCTCAACAATCTTACCCCGCCCCGCCGTTTTGTCCACGGTCTCTGGCGAGGGCGAGGGGAATTCAGGCACGGTCTGAGCCAGAGCTCCAGGTACCCGGAATCGATCCCTATCCTGAGCCACGCCGCTGTCTGTGTCTGTGTGAAGTTTAGCCGTTCTCCCATCCGGCCCACACGAGCGGACAGTCGGTGATCCTGGTTTGGGATTCCCCACCCCTGAGGTCGGATTTCCTGGATTCACAATTAATTCCCAGAAGACATGCGACCTGAAATTGTGTAACATTGGGTGAAAACAGGGTGAGATCATCGGTTTACGGTAATAAGGCAGAGTGGTGTGAAGATCCCGCTGGAAATGGAGGAGGGGGAGGGCATATGTGCTTTGGAGTAACTGGTCCGTTATCAGTTCACAGGCTCGCTCTCTCTCTCTCTCTCTCTCCTTCAACCCCCTCTCTCTCTCTCTCTCTCCTCTCTCTCTCTCTCTCTCCCTCAACCCCCTCTCTCTCTCTCTCTCCCCTCCCCCCCCTTAATTCCCCCTTTTCCCGGTTCGTTCTTTACCCCTCTCAATACTCCCCTCTTCCCTCTTCCCCATCCACACTTCTTCCCTCAGTGAGGAACTCAGCAAATCAGGCAGCATCGACGAGAATAAATAGTCGCGCCAAAACACTTCCGTCGTCTGCCTCCTTCCTGATGAAACGGACAGCTCCTAACCCGCTGTTACAAGATTAATGAACGCTCCTTGTACGATAAAATGCCTCTTTCCTCAGTGGGCTGAAGGGTACTTTTCTCTGGCGTACCCCTTGTGTTTTGGTGATTGAATTATTGTACTGGGGTACAGTGAAAAACGTCTTTGCGCGCCATCCATGAAGACCATTTCATCGACTCAAAACAACGAATTTCAGCCTATAGTGTTGCAGACAGGCCATAAAGTCATGACAAGGTAGATTGTGAGGTAAAGAAACACGCACAAAATGCCGGTGGAACACAGCAGGCCAGGCAGCATCTATAGGGAGAAGCACCGTCGACGTTTCGGGCCGAGACCCTTCTTCAGTAAAGAGTCCATTTTATCGTCCTTGAGCCTGGTGGTTTGTAGATGCTTTCAGGCTTTTGAGAGAATGTCCGGGGGTGGGTGGGGGTCTTTGATGGTGTTGGCTCTTTTACCAAGGCAGCATGAGGTGGAGACAGATGCCATGAAGGGGAGGATGGTTTGGCTGATAGACTGGATAAACCCGGGTCCACGGGTTCTTGGGGTCTAGGGTAAACAACATCTACCCAAACAACACACACAAAATGCTGGTGGAACACAGCAGGCCAGGCAGCATCTATAGGGAGAAGCGCTGTCGACCCTGACGAAGGGTCTCGGCCCGAAACGTCGACGGTGCTTCTCCCTATAGATGCTGCCTGGCCTGCTGTGTTCCACCAGCATTTTGTGTGTGTTGTTTGAATTTCCAGCATCTGCAGATTTCCTCCTGTCTACCCAGTCAAACTCAGTAGGTTTTTTAATCTATAAAAACGTTCCAGAGAGATCTCTCCTCGTTCTTTTACTCTGGAGAATGCAAGCAAGTCTTAATTCTTCCCGGTATCCAAAAGAGGTCCCATTCCCATGATTGCTTCGTCAGTGGAAACGATTCTTCTTTGTAGCGGAGAAAATATTCGACAAAAACCCCTCTCACCCTGTGGATCTGGGCGTACAACAGGGTGGGGACGAGAAACCCAGGAGACGTGCTCGGCGTTCCGAGGACACCGGCCTGTCTGTCTCCGTCTACCTCGCCGGGTGCTGTGATCTTCCCTCGCTGGAGGGAACTCAGCAAGTCAGGCGGCATCTATGGAAGGGGATAAACAATCTTAAGTTTCATCAGGAAGGAGGCAGAAGCCAAATGCCCCGAAAAGTTAGCTGTTTATTCCCTTCGAAAGACGTTGCCTGACTTGGTGAGTTCCTCCAGCATTTTTTGTTGTGTTGGCCGAGGTTTCAGGCATCTGTTGAATCTTGTGTCCCTATGTGACCAGCAGGGGGCAGTCTGGTTCTGGGTCTCGGCGCTCGCCTCGTTAAAGAGCAGCGAGGATACGCTTGTAAAGGCCACTCCGCCCTTCTCACCAGTACTACCATGCACCTTCTTTCATCCTTTTCGCTCCTTATGGAGCATAGGACCATGCATCAGGTTCGGTCTAATCTAATTGCAACCTCATCTTGGTATTGGAATTGGTTTATTATGGTCACATTTACGTGAATTTTTTTTCCATGCTGTATACAACCATTAACATCAAACACAATAGAGCTAACTAACAGTTATGGAGAACTGGTCTTGACATTGCACTAAGACATAGAAGCAGAATTAGATGATTTTGCTCATCAAATCTGGTCCACCATTCGATCATGGTCGATTTACTTTCCCTCTCAACCGTATTCTCCTGCCTTCTCATTACTAATCTGATGTGAAAATGTAGGAACGAAATGAGGATCAGTGTAAATGGACAACACACACCAAATGCTGGAGAATTCAGTAGGTCAGCCAGCATCTATGGAGGGAATAAACAGTCCATGTTTCAGGCCGAGAGCTTTCATCAGTACTGGAAAGGAAGAGGGCAGAAGTCAGAATAAGATGGGGGGGGGAGGGGAAGGACTACAAGCTGGCAAGTAATGGGTGAGAACAAGTGAGGGAGGTGTTGGGTGTGTGCGAGCGGAGATGAAGTGAGAAGCTGGGGGGGGTGATAGGTGGAAAGGGCTTAACAAGGAATCTAATAGGAGAGGAGGGTGGACCATGGGAGAAAGGGGAGGAGGAGGGGCATCAGAGGGAGGTGAGGAAATAGACAGGTGAGCCAGAAGGGGGAATGGAAAAGAGAGGAGGAGGAGGAGAAATTACTGGGAGTTAGAGAAATGCTGTCAGGTTGGAGGCTACTCAGACATTGGCTCCTCCAACCTGAGAGCTTGTGTTGACGTGTGTTGTATTTTATTATCACAGTGAGATGTTCTTGCATACAGTTCATACAGCTCGATTCATTACACAGTGCATCAGGGCAGAATAAAGCAAACCAGTAACAGAATACAGTTTAACAGCTACAGAGAAAGGGCAGAATTAGGCCATTCGGCCCATTGAGTCTGCTCCCCATTCCATTGCGGCTGACTTATTATCTCTCTTAACCTCTTCCTTCTGCCTTCTCCCCATAAGCTTTGACACCCTGACTAATCAAGAATCGAATAACCTCCATTTTAAATATACCCAATGACTTGGCCTTCACAGCCATCTGTGGCAATGAATTCCACAGATTCACCACCCTCCAGCTCAACAAATTCCTCCTCATTCTGTTCTAAAGAGATATCCTTCCTTTCTGAGGCCGCGCCTTCCGGTATTCTCCCATTATCGGAAATAACTGCTTTATCTCGGCCTCTCAATATCCGGCAGGTTTCAATGAGATCCCTCCTCATTCTTCTAAACTCCAGCAAGTACAGGCACATCATATGTTAACTCTTTCATCCCTGGAATCATTCTTATAAGCTTCCTCCGAACCCTCTCCAATGCCAACATATCCCTTCTTAGATAAGGGGCCCAAATTTGCTCACATTACTCCAAACATGGTCTGACCAGCACCTTATAAAGCCTCATCAAGATCATAACAGTGTATATTGTGAGGTCAAGTTCAGTGTATCGTACCAGGGAACCTGCCCCTCTTCCCCGTCCTGGCAGTGGGATAGAAGCTGTCCTTGAGCCTGGTGGTACAGGAGACCAAAACAGTATTGTGTGCAGTTTTGGTCTCCAAATTTGAGGAAGGACATTCTTGCTATTGAGGGAGTGCAGCGTAGGTTCACAGGGTTAATTCCCGGAATGGCGGGACTGTCATGTGTTGAAAGATTGGAGCGACTGGGCTTGTATACACTGGAATTTAGAAGGATGAGAGGGGATCTGATTGAAACATATAAGATTATTAAGGGATTGGACACACTGGAGGCAGGAAGCATGTTCCCGCTGATGGGTGAGTCCAGAACGAGAGGCCACAGTTTAAAAATAAGGGGTAGGCCATTTAGAACAGAGATGCGGAAAAACTTTTTCACCCAGCGAGTGGTGGATATGTGGAATGCTCTGCCCCAGAAGGCAGTGGAGGCCAAGTCTCTGGATGCATTCAAGAGAGAGTTAGATAGAGCTCTTATAGATAGCAGGGTCAAGGGATATGGGGAGAGGGCAGGAACAGGGTACTGATTGTGTATGATCAGCCATGATCACAGTGAATGGTGGTGCTGGCAAGAAGGGCCGAATGGCCTACTCCTGAACCTACTGTCTATTGTCTACAGACTGTTGTATCTGCTCTATGTGAGAGGGGAGAAGAGCAAACATGTAGGGTTGGTGGTTCTTTAACGATGCTGGCTGCTTTACTGAGACAGTGAGAAGTGTAGAGAGAGTTTGGGGTGGGGTGGGGGCTTTACTGAGACAGTGAGAAGTGTAGAGAGAGTTTGGGGGGTGCGGTGAGGCTGCTTTACTGAGACAGTGAGAAGTGAAGAGAGAGTTTGGGGGGTGAGGCTGCTTTACTGAGACAGTGAGAAGTGTAGAGAGAGTTTGGGGGGTGGGGTGAGGCTGCTTTACTGAGACAGTGAGAAGTGTAGAGAGAGTTTAGGGGTGGGGTGGGGGCTTTACTGAGACAGTGAGAAGTGTAGAGAGAGTTTGGGGGGTGGGGTGAGGCTGCTTTACTGAGACAGTGAGAAGTGTAGAGAGAGTTTGGGGGGTGAGGCTGCTTTACTGAGACAGTGAGAAGTGTAGAGAGAGTTTGGGGGGTGGGGTGAGGCTGCTTTACTGAGACGGTGAGAAGTGTAGAGAGAGTTTGGGGGGTGGGGTGGAGGCTTTACTGAGACAGTGAGAAGTGTAGAGAGAGTTTGGGGGATGGGGTGAGGCTGCTTTACTGAGAGTGAGAAGTGTAGAGAGAGTTTGGGGGTGGGGTGAGGCTGCTTTACTGAGACAGTGAGAAGTGTAGAGAGAGTTTGGGGTGGGGTGAGGCTGCTTTACTGAGACAGTGAGAAGTGTAGAGAGAGTTTGGGGTGGGGTGAGGCTGCTTTACTGAGACAGTGAGAAGTGTAGAGAGAGTTTGGGGGGTGGGGTGAGGCTGCTTTACTGAGAGTGAGAAGTGTAGAGAGAGTTTGGGGGTGGGGTGAGGCTGCTTTACTGAGACAGTGAGAAGTGTAGAGAGAGTTTGGGGTGGGGTGAGGCTGCTTTACTGAGACAGTGAGAAGTGTAGAGAGAGTTTGGGGTGGGGTGAGGCTGCTTTACTGAGACAGTGAGAAGTGTAGAGAGAGTTTGGGGGTGGGGTGAGGCTGCTTTACTGAGACAGTGAGAAGTGTAGAGAGAGTTTGGGGGGTGGGGTGAGGCTGCTTTACTGAGACAGTGAGAAGTGTAGAGAGAGTTTGGGGTGGGGTGGGGGCTTTACTGAGACAGTGAGAAGTGTAGAGAGAGTTTGGGGGGTGGGGTGAGGCTGCTTTACTGAGACAGTGAGAAGTGTAGAGAGAGTTTGGGGTGGGGTGAGGCTGCTTTACTGAGACAGTGAGAAGTGTAGAGAGAGTTTGGGGGGTGGGGTGAGGCTGCTTTACTGAGACAGTGAGAAGTGTAGAGAGAGTTTGGGGGGTGGGGTGAGGCTGCTTTACTGAGACAGTGAGAAGTGTAGAGAGAGTTTGGGGTGGGGTGAGGCTGCTTTACTGAGACAGTGAGAAGTGTAGAGAGAGTTTAGGGGGTGGGGTGGGGGCTGCTTTACTGAGACAGTGAGAAGTGTAGAGAGAGTTTAGGGGGTGGGGTGAGGCTGCTTTACTGAGACAGTGAGAAGTGTAGAGAGAGTTTAGGGGGTGGGGTGAGGCTGCTTTACTGAGACAGTGAGAAGTGTAGAGAGAGTTTGGGGGGTGGGGTGAGGCTGCTTTACTGAGACAGTGAGAAGTGTAGAGAGAGTTTGGGGTGGGGTGAGGCTGCTTTACTGAGACAGTGAGAAGTGTAGAGAGAGTTTGGGGGGTGGGGTGAGGCTGCTTTACTGAGACAGTGAGAAGTGTAGAGAGAGTTTGGGGGGTGGGGTGAGGCTGCTTTACTGAGACAGTGAGAAGTGTAGAGAGAGTTTGGGGTGGGGTGAGGCTGCTTTACTGAGACAGTGAGAAGTGTAGAGAGAGTTTAGGGGGTGGGGTGGGGGCTTTACTGAGACAGTGAGAAGTGTAGAGAGAGTTTGGGGGGTGGGGTGAGGCTGCTTTACTGAGACAGTGAGAAGTGTAGAGAGAGTTTGGGGGGTGGGGTGAGGCTGCTTTACTGAGACAGTGAGAAGTGTAGAGAGAGTTTGGGGGGTGGGGTGAGGCTGCTTTACTGAGACAGTGAGAAGTGTAGAGAGAGTTTGGGGTGGGGTGAGGCTGCTTTACTGAGACAGTGAGAAGTGTAGAGAGAGTTTAGGGGGTGGGGTGGGGGCTTTACTGAGACAGTGAGAAGTGTAGAGAGAGTTTAGGGGGTGGGGTGGGGGCTTTACTGAGACAGTGAGAAGTGTAGAGAGAGTTTAGGGGGTGGGGTGGGGGCTTTACTGAGACAGTGAGAAGTGTAGAGAGAGTTTAGGGGGTGGGGTGGGGGCTTTACTGAGACAGTGAGAAGTGTAGAGAGAGTTTAGGGGGTGGGGTGGGGGCTTTACTGAGACAGTGAGAAGTGTAGAGAGAGTTTAGGGGGTGGGGTGGGGGCTTTACTGAGACAGTGAGAAGTGTAGAGAGAGTTTGGGGTGGGTGGGGGCTTTACTGAGACAGTGAGAAGTGTAGAGAGAGTTTGGGGGTACAGTGAGGCTGCTTTACTGAGACAGTGAGAAGTGTAGAGAGAGTTTGGGGGGTGGGGTGAGGCTGCTTTACTGAGACAGTGAGAAGTGTAGAGAGAGTTTGGGGGGTGAGGCTGCTTTACTGAGACAGTGAGAAGTGTAGAGAGAGTTTAGGGGGGGGGGTGAGGCTGCTTTACTGAGACAGTGAGAAGTGTAGAGAGAGTTTGGGGGTGGGGTGAGGCTGCTTTACTGAGACAGTGAGAAGTGTAGAGAGAGTTTGGGGTGGGTGGGGGCTTTACTGAGACAGTGAGAAGTGTAGAGAGAGTTTGGGGGTACAGTGAGGCTGCTTTACTGAGACAGTGAGAAGTGTAGAGAGAGTTTGGGGGGTGGGGTGAGGCTGCTTTACTGAGACAGTGAGAAGTGTAGAGAGAGTTTGGGGGGTGAGGCTGCTTTACTGAGACAGTGAGAAGTGTAGAGAGAGTTTGGGGGGTGGGGTGAGGCTGCTTTACTGAGACAGTGAGAAGTGTAGAGAGAGTTTGGGGGTGGGGTGAGGCTGCTTTACTGAGACAGTGAGAAGTGTAGAGAGAGTTTGGGGGGTGGGGTGAGGCTGCTTTACTGAGACAGTGAGAAGTGTAGAGAGAGTTTGGGGGGTGGGGTGAGGCTGCTTTACTGAGACAGTGAGAAGTGTAGAGAGAGTTTGGGGGTGGGGTGAGGCTGCTTTACTGAGACAGTGAGAAGTGTAGAGAGAGTTTGGGGGGTGGGGTGAGGCTGCTTTACTGAGACAGTGAGAAGTGTAGAGAGAGTTTGGGGGGGTGAGGCTGCTTTACTGAGACAGTGAGAAGTGTAGAGAGAGTTTGGGGGTGGGGTGAGGCTGCTTTACTGAGACAGTGAGAAGTGTAGAGAGAGTTTGGGGGTGGGGTGAGGCTGCTTTACTGAGACAGTGAGAAGTGTAGAGAGAGTTTGGGGGGTGGGGTGAGGCTGCTTTACTGAGACAGTGAGAAGTGTAGAGAGAGTTTAGGGGGTGGGGTGGGGGCTTTACTGAGACAGTGAGAAGTGTAGAGAGAGTTTGGGGGGTGGGGTGAGGCTGCTTTACTGAGACAGTGAGAAGTGTAGAGAGAGTTTGGGGGGGGGAGGCTGCTTTACTGAGACAGTGAGAAGTGTAGAGAGAGTTTGGGGGGTGAGGCTGCTTTACTGAGACAGTGAGAAGTGTAGAGAGAGTTTGGGGGTGGGGTGAGGCTGCTTTACTGAGACAGTGAGAAGTGTAGAGAGAGTTTGGGGGGTGGGGGCTTTACTGAGACAGTGAGAAGTGTAGAGAGAGTTTGGGGGGTGGGGTGAGGCTGCTTTACTGAGACAGTGAGAAGTGTAGAGAGAGTTTGGGGGGGTGGGGGCTTTACTGAGACAGTGAGAAGTGTAGAGAGAGTTTAGGGGGTGGGGTGAGGCTGCTTTACTGAGACAGTGAGAAGTGTAGAGAGAGTTTGGGGGGTGGGGTGAGGCTGCTTTACTGAGAGTGAGAAGTGTAGAGAGAGTTTAGGGGTGGGGTGAGGCTGCTTTACTGAGACAGTGAGAAGTGTAGAGAGAGTTTGGGGGTGGGGTGAGGCTGCTTTACTGAGACAGTGAGAAGTGTAGAGAGAGTTTGGGGGGTGGGTGAGGCTGCTTTACTGAGACAGTGAGAAGTGTAGAGAGAGTTTGGGGGGTGGGGTGAGGCTGCTTTACTGAGACAGTGAGAAGTGTAGAGAGAGTTTGGGGGGTGGGGTGAGGCTGCTTTACTGAGACAGTGAGAAGTGTAGAGAGAGTTTGGGGGGTGGGTGAGGCTGCTTTACTGAGACAGTGAGAAGTGTAGAGAGAGTTTGGGGGGTGGGGTGAGGCTGCTTTACTGAGACAGTGAGAAGTGTAGAGAGAGTTTGGGGGGTGAGGCTGCTTTACTGAGACAGTGAGAAGTGTAGAGAGAGTTTGGGGGGTGAGGCTGCTTTACTGAGACAGTGAGAAGTGTAGAGAGAGTTTGGGGGGTGGGTGAGGCTGCTTTACTGAGACAGTGAGAAGTGTAGAGAGAGTTTGGGGTGGGGTGAGGCTGCTTTACTGAGACAGTGAGAAGTGTAGAGAGAGTTTGGGGGTGGGGTGAGGCTGCTTTACTGAGACAGTGAGAAGTGTAGAGAGAGTTTGGGGTGGGGTGAGGCTGCTTTACTGAGACAGTGAGAAGTGTAGAGAGAGTTTGGGGGTGGGGTGAGGCTGCTTTACTGAGACAGTGAGAAGTGTAGAGAGAGTTTGGGGGGTGGGGGCTTTACTGAGACAGTGAGAAGTGTAGAGAGAGTTTGGGGGGTGGGGTGAGGCTGCTTTACTGAGACAGTGAGAAGTGTAGAGAGAGTTTAGGGGGTGGGGTGGGGGCTTTACTGAGACAGTGAGAAGTGTAGAGAGAGTTTGGGGTGGGTGGGGGCTTTACTGAGACAGTGAGAAGTGTAGAGAGAGTTTGGGGGTACAGTGAGGCTGCTTTACTGAGACAGTGAGAAGTGTAGAGAGAGTTTGGGGGGTGGGGTGAGGCTGCTTTACTGAGACAGTGAGAAGTGTAGAGAGAGTTTGGGGGGTGAGGCTGCTTTACTGAGACAGTGAGAAGTGTAGAGAGAGTTTAGGGGGGGGGGTGAGGCTGCTTTACTGAGACAGTGAGAAGTGTAGAGAGAGTTTGGGGGTGGGGTGAGGCTGCTTTACTGAGACAGTGAGAAGTGTAGAGAGAGTTTGGGGTGGGTGGGGGCTTTACTGAGACAGTGAGAAGTGTAGAGAGAGTTTGGGGGTACAGTGAGGCTGCTTTACTGAGACAGTGAGAAGTGTAGAGAGAGTTTGGGGGGTGGGGTGAGGCTGCTTTACTGAGACAGTGAGAAGTGTAGAGAGAGTTTGGGGGGGTGAGGCTGCTTTACTGAGACAGTGAGAAGTGTAGAGAGAGTTTGGGGGGTGGGGTGAGGCTGCTTTACTGAGACAGTGAGAAGTGTAGAGAGAGTTTGGGGGTGGGGTGAGGCTGCTTTACTGAGACAGTGAGAAGTGTAGAGAGAGTTTGGGGGGTGGGGTGAGGCTGCTTTACTGAGACAGTGAGAAGTGTAGAGAGAGTTTGGGGGGTGGGGTGAGGCTGCTTTACTGAGACAGTGAGAAGTGTAGAGAGAGTTTGGGGGTGGGGTGAGGCTGCTTTACTGAGACAGTGAGAAGTGTAGAGAGAGTTTGGGGGGTGGGGTGAGGCTGCTTTACTGAGACAGTGAGAAGTGTAGAGAGAGTTTGGGGGGGTGAGGCTGCTTTACTGAGACAGTGAGAAGTGTAGAGAGAGTTTGGGGGTGGGGTGAGGCTGCTTTACTGAGACAGTGAGAAGTGTAGAGAGAGTTTGGGGGTGGGGTGAGGCTGCTTTACTGAGACAGTGAGAAGTGTAGAGAGAGTTTGGGGGGTGGGGTGAGGCTGCTTTACTGAGACAGTGAGAAGTGTAGAGAGAGTTTAGGGGGTGGGGTGGGGGCTTTACTGAGACAGTGAGAAGTGTAGAGAGAGTTTGGGGGGTGGGGTGAGGCTGCTTTACTGAGACAGTGAGAAGTGTAGAGAGAGTTTGGGGGGGGGGAGGCTGCTTTACTGAGACAGTGAGAAGTGTAGAGAGAGTTTGGGGGGGTGAGGCTGCTTTACTGAGACAGTGAGAAGTGTAGAGAGAGTTTGGGGGTGGGGTGAGGCTGCTTTACTGAGACAGTGAGAAGTGTAGAGAGAGTTTGGGGGGTGGGGGCTTTACTGAGACAGTGAGAAGTGTAGAGAGAGTTTGGGGGGTGGGGTGAGGCTGCTTTACTGAGACAGTGAGAAGTGTAGAGAGAGTTTGGGGGGTGGGGGCTTTACTGAGACAGTGAGAAGTGTAGAGAGAGTTTAGGGGGTGGGGTGAGGCTGCTTTACTGAGACAGTGAGAAGTGTAGAGAGAGTTTGGGGGGTGGGGTGAGGCTGCTTTACTGAGAGTGAGAAGTGTAGAGAGAGTTTAGGGGTGGGGTGAGGCTGCTTTACTGAGACAGTGAGAAGTGTAGAGAGAGTTTGGGGGTGGGGTGAGGCTGCTTTACTGAGACAGTGAGAAGTGTAGAGAGAGTTTGGGGGGTGGGTGAGGCTGCTTTACTGAGACAGTGAGAAGTGTAGAGAGAGTTTGGGGGGTGGGGTGAGGCTGCTTTACTGAGACAGTGAGAAGTGTAGAGAGAGTTTGGGGGGTGGGGTGAGGCTGCTTTACTGAGACAGTGAGAAGTGTAGAGAGAGTTTGGGGGGTGGGTGAGGCTGCTTTACTGAGACAGTGAGAAGTGTAGAGAGAGTTTGGGGGGTGGGGTGAGGCTGCTTTACTGAGACAGTGAGAAGTGTAGAGAGAGTTTGGGGGGTGAGGCTGCTTTACTGAGACAGTGAGAAGTGTAGAGAGAGTTTGGGGGGGTGAGGCTGCTTTACTGAGACAGTGAGAAGTGTAGAGAGAGTTTGGGGGGTGGGTGAGGCTGCTTTACTGAGACAGTGAGAAGTGTAGAGAGAGTTTGGGGTGGGGTGAGGCTGCTTTACTGAGACAGTGAGAAGTGTAGAGAGAGTTTGGGGGTGGGGTGAGGCTGCTTTACTGAGACAGTGAGAAGTGTAGAGAGAGTTTGGGGGGTGGGGGCTTTACTGAGACAGTGAGAAGTGTAGAGAGAGTTTGGGGGGTGGGGTGAGGCTGCTTTACTGAGACAGTGAGAAGTGTAGAGAGAGTTTAGGGGTGGGGTGAGGCTGCTTTACTGAGACAGTGAGAAGTGTAGAGAGAGTTTGGGGGTGGGGTGGGGCTGCTTTACTGAGACAGTGAGAAGTGTAGAGAGAGTTTGGGGGTGGGGTGGGGCTGCTTTACTGAGACAGTGAGAAGTGTAGAGAGAGTTTGGGGGGTGGGGGCTTTACTGAGACAGTGAGAAGTGTAGAGAGAGTTTGGGGGGTGGGGTGAGGCTGCTTTACTGAGACAGTGAGAAGTGTAGAGAGAGTTTGGGGGGTGGGGGCTTTACTGAGACAGTGAGAAGTGTAGAGAGAGTTTAGGGGTGGGGTGAGGCTGCTTTACTGAGACAGTGAGAAGTGTAGAGAGAGTTTGGGGGGTGGGGGCTTTACTGAGACAGTGAGAAGTGTAGAGAGAGTTTGGGGGGTGGGGTGAGGCTGCTTTACTGAGACAGTGAGAAGTGTAGAGAGAGTTTGGGGGGTGGGGTGAGGCTGCTTGCTTTACTGAGACAGTGAGAAGTGTAGAGAGAGTTTAGGGGGTGGGTGAGGCTGCTTTACTGAGACAGTGAGAAGTGTAGAGAGAGTTTGGGGGGTGGGTGAGGCTGCTTTACTGAGACAGTGAGAAGTGTAGAGAGAGTTTAGGGGTGGGGTGAGGCTGCTTTACTGAGACAGTGAGAAGTGTAGAGAGAGTTTGGGGGGTGGGGGCTTTACTGAGACAGTGAGAAGTGTAGAGAGAGTTTAGGGGTGGGGTGAGGCTGCTTTACTGAGACAGTGAGAAGTGTAGAGAGAGTTTGGGGGGTGGGGGCTTTACTGAGACAGTGAGAAGTGTAGAGAGAGTTTAGGGGTGGGGTGAGGCTGCTTTACTGAGACAGTGAGAAGTGTAGAGAGAGTTTGGGGGGTGGGGGCTTTACTGAGACAGTGAGAAGTGTAGAGAGAGTTTAGGGGTGGGGTGAGGCTGCTTTACTGAGACAGTGAGAAGTGTAGAGAGAGTTTGGGGGGTGGGGTGAGGCTGCTTTACTGAGACAGTGAGAAGTGTAGAGAGAGTTTGGGGGGTGGGGGCTTTACTGAGACAGTGAGAAGTGTAGAGAGAGTTTAGGGGTGGGGTGAGGCTGCTTTACTGAGACAGTGAGAAGTGTAGAGAGAGTTTGGGGGGTGGGGGCTTTACTGAGACAGTGAGAAGTGTAGAGAGAGTTTAGGGGTGGGGTGAGGCTGCTTTACTGAGACAGTGAGAAGTGTAGAGAGAGTTTGGGGGGTGGGGGCTTTACTGAGACAGTGAGAAGTGTAGAGAGAGTTTGGGGGGTGGGGTGAGGCTGCTTTACTGAGACAGTGAGAAGTGTAGAGAGAGTTTGGGGGGTGGGGTGAGGCTGCTTTACTGAGACAGTGAGAAGTGTAGAGAGAGTTTGGGGGGTGGGGTGAGGCTGCTTTACTGAGACAGTGAGAAGTGTAGAGAGAGTTTGGGGGGGTGAGGCTGCTTTACTGAGACAGTGAGAAGTGTAGAGAGAGTTTAGGGGGTGGGGTGGGGGCTTTACTGAGACAGTGAGAAGTGTAGAGAGAGTTTGGGGGGTGGGGTGAGGCTGCTTTACTGAGACAGTGAGAAGTGTAGAGAGAGTTTAGGGGGTGGGGTGGGGGCTTTACTGAGACAGTGAGAAGTGTAGAGAGAGTTTAGGGGGTGGGGTGGGGGCTTTACTGAGACAGTGAGAAGTGTAGAGAGAGTTTGGGGGGTGGGGTGAGGCTGCTTTACTGAGACAGTGAGAAGTGTAGAGAGAGTTTAGGGGGTGGGGTGGGGGCTTTACTGAGACAGTGAGAAGTGTAGAGAGAGTTTGGGGGGTGGGGTGAGGCTGCTTTACTGAGACAGTGAGAAGTGTAGAGAGAGTTTGGGGGGTGGGGTGAGGCTGCTTTACTGAGACAGTGAGAAGTGTAGAGAGAGTTTAGGGGTGGGGTGGGGGCTTTACTGAGACAGTGAGAAGTGTAGAGAGAGTTTAGGGGTGGGGTGAGGCTGCTTTACTGAGACAGTGAGAAGTGTAGAGAGAGTTTGGGGGGTGGGGGCTTTACTGAGACAGTGAGAAGTGTAGAGAGAGTTTGGGGGGTGGGGGCTTTACTGAGACAGTGAGAAGTGTAGAGAGAGTTTGGGGGGTGCGGTGAGGCTGCTTTACTGAGACAGTGAGAAGTGTAGAGAGAGTTTGGGGGGTGAGGCTGCTTTACTGAGACAGTGAGAAGTGTAGAGAGAGTTTGGGGGGGTGAGGCTGCTTTACTGAGACAGTGAGAAGTGTAGAGAGAGTTTGGGGGGTGGGGTGAGGCTGCTTTACTGAGACAGTGAGAAGTGTAGAGAGAGTTTGGGGGGAGGGGGTGAGACTGCTTTACTGAGACAGTGAGAAATGTAGAGAGAGTTTGGGGGGGTGAGGCTGCTTTACTGAGACAGTGAGAAGTGTAGAGAGAGTTTGGGGGGTGGGGTGAGGCTGCTTTACTGAGACAGTGAGAAGTGTAGAGAGAGTTTGGGGGGAGGGGGTGAGACTGCTTTACTGAGACAGTGAGAAATGTAGAGAGAGTTTGGGGGGGTGAGGCTGCTTTACTGAGACAGTGAGAAGTGTAGAGAGAGTTTGGGGGGTGGGGTGAGGCTGCTTTACTGAGACAGTGAGAAGTGTAGAGAGAGTTTGGGGGGTGAGGCTGCTTTACTGAGACAGTGAGAAGTGTAGAGAGAGTTTGGGGGGTGAGGCTGCTTTACTGAGACAGTGAGAAGTGTAGAGAGAGTTTGGGGGGTGGGGTGAGGCTGCTTTACTGAGACAGTGAGAAGTGTAGAGAGAGTTTGGGGGGTGAGGCTGCTTTACTGAGACAGTGAGAAGTGTAGAGAGAGTTTGGGGGGTGGGGTGAGGCTGCTTTACTGAGACAGTGAGAAGTGTAGAGAGAGTTTGGGGGGTGAGGCTGCTTTACTGAGACAGTGAGAAGTGTAGAGAGAGTTTGGGGGGTGGGGTGAGGCTGCTTTACTGAGACAGTGAGAAGTGTAGAGAGAGTTTGGGGGGTGAGGCTGCTTTACTGAGACAGTGAGAAGTGTAGAGAGAGTTTGGGGGGTGGGGTGAGGCTGCTTTACTGAGACAGTGAGAAGTGTAGAGAGAGTTTGGGGGTGGGGTGAGGCTGCTTTACTGAGACAGTGAGAAGTGTAGAGAGAGTTTGGGGGGGTGGGGGCTTTACTGAGACAGTGAGAAGTGTAGAGAGAGTTTAGGGGTGGGGTGAGGCTGCTTTACTGAGACAGTGAGAAGTGTAGAGAGAGTTTGGGGGGTGGGGGCTTTACTGAGACAGTGAGAAGTGTAGAGAGAGTTTGGGGGGGTGAGGCTGCTTTACTGAGACAGTGAGAAGTGTAGAGAGAGTTTAGGGGTGGGGTGAGGCTGCTTTACTGAGACAGTGAGAAGTGTAGAGAGAGTTTGGGGTGGGGTGAGGCTGCTTTACTGAGACAGTGAGAAGTGTAGAGAGAGTTTGGGGGTGGGGTGAGGCTGCTTTACTGAGACAGTGAGAAGTGTAGAGAGAGTTTGGGGGGGTGAGGCTGCTTTACTGAGACAGTGAGAAGTGTAGAGAGAGTTTGGGGGGGTGAGGCTGCTTTACTGAGACAGTGAGAAGTGTAGAGAGAGTTTGGGGGTGGGGTGAGGCTGC
This sequence comes from Hemitrygon akajei, assembly GCF_048418815.1. Classification (NCBI taxonomy): domain Eukaryota; kingdom Metazoa; phylum Chordata; class Chondrichthyes; order Myliobatiformes; family Dasyatidae; genus Hemitrygon; species Hemitrygon akajei. Next base: position 83,845,483 of record NC_133134.1, read on the forward strand.
TTTACTGAGACAGTGAGAAGTGTAGAGAGAGTTTGGGGGATGAGGCTGCTTTACTGAGACAGTGAGAAGTGTAGAGAGAGTTTGGGGGGGTGAGGCTGCTTTACTGAGACAGTGAGAAGTGTAGAGAGAGTTTAGGGGTGGGGTGAGGCTGCTTTACTGAGACAGTGAGAAGTGTAGAGAGAGTTTGGGGGGTGAGGCTGCTTTACTGAGACAGTGAGAAGTGTAGAGAGAGTTTGGGGGGTGGGGTGAGGCTGCTTTACTGAGACAGTGAGAAGTGTAGAGAGAGTTTGGGGGGGTGGGGGCTTTACTGAGACAGTGAGAAGTGTAGAGAGAGTTTGGGGGTGCAGTGAGGCTGCTTTACTGAGACAGTGAGAAGTGTAGAGAGAGTTTGGGGGGTGGGGTGAGGCTGCTTTACTGAGACAGTGAGAAGTGTAGAGAGAGTTTGGGGGTGGGGTGAGGCTGCTTTACTGAGACAGTGAGAAGTGTAGAGAGAGTTTGGGGGGTGGGGTGAGGCTGCTTTACTGAGACAGTGAGAAGTGTAGAGAGAGTTTGGGGGGTGGGGTGAGGCTGCTTTACTGAGACAGTGAGAAGTGTAGAGAGAGTTTAGGGGGTGGGGTGAGGCTGCTTTACTGAGACAGTGAGAAGTGTAGAGAGAGTTTGGGGGGTGGGGTGAGGCTGCTTTACTGAGACAGTGAGAAGTGTAGAGAGAGTTTGGGGGGTGGGGGCTTTACTGAGACAGTGAGAAGTGTAGAGAGAGTTTGGGGGTGCAGTGAGGCTGCTTTACTGAGACAGTGAGAAGTGTAGAGAGAGTTTGGGGGGGTGAGGAGGCTGCTTTACTGAGACAGTGAGAAGTGTAGAGAGAGTTTGGGGGTGAGGAGGCTGCTTTACTGAGACAGTGAGAAGTGTAGAGAGAGTTTGGGGGGTGGGGTGAGGCTGCTTTACTGAGACAGTGAGAAGTGTAGAGAGAGTTTGGGGGGGTGAGGCTGCTTTACTGAGACAGTGAGAAGTGTAGAGAGAGTTTGGGGGGTGGGGGCTTTACTGAGACAGTGAGAAGTGTAGAGAGAGTTTGGGGGGTGGAGGCTTTACTGAGACAGTGAGAAGTGTAGAGAGAGTTTGGGGGGTGGGGTGAGGCTGCTTTACTGAGACAGTGAGAAGTGTAGAGAGAGTTTGGGGGGTGGGGTGAGGCTGCTTTACTGAGACAGTGAGAAGTGTAGAGAGAGTTTGGGGGGTGGGGTGAGGCTGCTTTACTGAGACAGTGAGAAGTGTAGAGAGAGTTTGGGGGGTGAGGCTGCTTTACTGAGACAGTGAGAAGTGTAGAGAGAGTTTAGGGGGTGGGGTGGGGGCTTTACTGAGACAGTGAGAAGTGTAGAGAGAGTTTGGGGGGTGGGGTGAGGCTGCTTTACTGAGACAGTGAGAAGTGTAGAGAGAGTTTAGGGGGTGGGGTGGGGGCTTTACTGAGACAGTGAGAAGTGTAGAGAGAGTTTAGGGGGTGGGGTGGGGGCTTTACTGAGACAGTGAGAAGTGTAGAGAGAGTTTGGGGGGTGGGGTGAGGCTGCTTTACTGAGACAGTGAGAAGTGTAGAGAGAGTTTAGGGGGTGGGGTGGGGGCTTTACTGAGACAGTGAGAAGTGTAGAGAGAGTTTGGGGGGTGGGGTGAGGCTGCTTTACTGAGACAGTGAGAAGTGTAGAGAGAGTTTGGGGGGTGGGGTGAGGCTGCTTTACTGAGACAGTGAGAAGTGTAGAGAGAGTTTAGGGGTGGGGTGGGGGCTTTACTGAGACAGTGAGAAGTGTAGAGAGAGTTTAGGGGTGGGGTGAGGCTGCTTTACTGAGACAGTGAGAAGTGTAGAGAGAGTTTGGGGGGTGGGGGCTTTACTGAGACAGTGAGAAGTGTAGAGAGAGTTTGGGGGGTGGGGGCTTTACTGAGACAGTGAGAAGTGTAGAGAGAGTTTGGGGGGTGCGGTGAGGCTGCTTTACTGAGACAGTGAGAAGTGTAGAGAGAGTTTGGGGGGTGAGGCTGCTTTACTGAGACAGTGAGAAGTGTAGAGAGAGTTTGGGGGGGTGAGGCTGCTTTACTGAGACAGTGAGAAGTGTAGAGAGAGTTTGGGGGGTGGGGTGAGGCTGCTTTACTGAGACAGTGAGAAGTGTAGAGAGAGTTTGGGGGGAGGGGGTGAGACTGCTTTACTGAGACAGTGAGAAATGTAGAGAGAGTTTGGGGGGGTGAGGCTGCTTTACTGAGACAGTGAGAAGTGTAGAGAGAGTTTGGGGGGTGGGGTGAGGCTGCTTTACTGAGACAGTGAGAAGTGTAGAGAGAGTTTGGGGGGAGGGGGTGAGACTGCTTTACTGAGACAGTGAGAAATGTAGAGAGAGTTTGGGGGGGGTGAGGCTGCTTTACTGAGACAGTGAGAAGTGTAGAGAGAGTTTGGGGGGTGGGGTGAGGCTGCTTTACTGAGACAGTGAGAAGTGTAGAGAGAGTTTGGGGGGTGAGGCTGCTTTACTGAGACAGTGAGAAGTGTAGAGAGAGTTTGGGGGGGTGAGGCTGCTTTACTGAGACAGTGAGAAGTGTAGAGAGAGTTTGGGGGGTGGGGTGAGGCTGCTTTACTGAGACAGTGAGAAGTGTAGAGAGAGTTTGGGGGGGTGAGGCTGCTTTACTGAGACAGTGAGAAGTGTAGAGAGAGTTTGGGGGGTGGGGTGAGGCTGCTTTACTGAGACAGTGAGAAGTGTAGAGAGAGTTTGGGGGGTGAGGCTGCTTTACTGAGACAGTGAGAAGTGTAGAGAGAGTTTGGGGGGTGGGGTGAGGCTGCTTTACTGAGACAGTGAGAAGTGTAGAGAGAGTTTGGGGGGTGAGGCTGCTTTACTGAGACAGTGAGAAGTGTAGAGAGAGTTTGGGGGGTGGGGTGAGGCTGCTTTACTGAGACAGTGAGAAGTGTAGAGAGAGTTTGGGGGTGGGGTGAGGCTGCTTTACTGAGACAGTGAGAAGTGTAGAGAGAGTTTGGGGGGTGGGGGCTTTACTGAGACAGTGAGAAGTGTAGAGAGAGTTTAGGGGTGGGGTGAGGCTGCTTTACTGAGACAGTGAGAAGTGTAGAGAGAGTTTGGGGGGTGGGGGCTTTACTGAGACAGTGAGAAGTGTAGAGAGAGTTTGGGGGGGTGAGGCTGCTTTACTGAGACAGTGAGAAGTGTAGAGAGAGTTTAGGGGTGGGGTGAGGCTGCTTTACTGAGACAGTGAGAAGTGTAGAGAGAGTTTGGGGTGGGGTGAGGCTGCTTTACTGAGACAGTGAGAAGTGTAGAGAGAGTTTGGGGGTGGGGTGAGGCTGCTTTACTGAGACAGTGAGAAGTGTAGAGAGAGTTTGGGGGGTGAGGCTGCTTTACTGAGACAGTGAGAAGTGTAGAGAGAGTTTGGGGGGTGAGGCTGCTTTACTGAGACAGTGAGAAGTGTAGAGAGAGTTTGGGGGTGGGGTGAGGCTGCTTTACTGAGACAGTGAGAAGTGTAGAGAGAGTTTGGGGGATGAGGCTGCTTTACTGAGACAGTGAGAAGTGTAGAGAGAGTTTGGGGGGGTGAGGCTGCTTTACTGAGACAGTGAGAAGTGTAGAGAGAGTTTAGGGGTGGGGTGAGGCTGCTTTACTGAGACAGTGAGAAGTGTAGAGAGAGTTTGGGGGGGTGAGGCTGCTTTACTGAGACAGTGAGAAGTGTAGAGAGAGTTTGGGGGGTGGGGTGAGGCTGCTTTACTGAGACAGTGAGAAGTGTAGAGAGAGTTTGGGGGGTGGGGGCTTTACTGAGACAGTGAGAAGTGTAGAGAGAGTTTGGGGGTGCAGTGAGGCTGCTTTACTGAGACAGTGAGAAGTGTAGAGAGAGTTTGGGGGGTGGGGTGAGGCTGCTTTACTGAGACAGTGAGAAGTGTAGAGAGAGTTTGGGGGTGGGGTGAGGCTGCTTTACTGAGACAGTGAGAAGTGTAGAGAGAGTTTGGGGGGTGGGGTGAGGCTGCTTTACTGAGACAGTGAGAAGTGTAGAGAGAGTTTGGGGGGTGGGGTGAGGCTGCTTTACTGAGACAGTGAGAAGTGTAGAGAGAGTTTAGGGGGTGGGGTGAGGCTGCTTTACTGAGACAGTGAGAAGTGTAGAGAGAGTTTGGGGGGTGGGGTGAGGCTGCTTTACTGAGACAGTGAGAAGTGTAGAGAGAGTTTGGGGGGTGGGGGCTTTACTGAGACAGTGAGAAGTGTAGAGAGAGTTTGGGGGTGCAGTGAGGCTGCTTTACTGAGACAGTGAGAAGTGTAGAGAGAGTTTGGGGGGGTGAGGAGGCTGCTTTACTGAGACAGTGAGAAGTGTAGAGAGAGTTTGGGGGTGAGGAGGCTGCTTTACTGAGACAGTGAGAAGTGTAGAGAGAGTTTGGGGGGTGGGGTGAGGCTGCTTTACTGAGACAGTGAGAAGTGTAGAGAGAGTTTGGGGGGGGTGAGGCTGCTTTACTGAGACAGTGAGAAGTGTAGAGAGAGTTTGGGGGGTGGGGGCTTTACTGAGACAGTGAGAAGTGTAGAGAGAGTTTGGGGGGTGGAGGCTTTACTGAGACAGTGAGAAGTGTAGAGAGAGTTTGGGGGGTGGGGTGAGGCTGCTTTACTGAGACAGTGAGAAGTGTAGAGAGAGTTTGGGGGGTGGGGTGAGGCTGCTTTACTGAGACAGTGAGAAGTGTAGAGAGAGTTTGGGGGGTGGGGTGAGGCTGCTTTACTGAGACAGTGAGAAGTGTAGAGAGAGTTTGGGGGGTGAGGCTGCTTTACTGAGACAGTGAGAAGTGTAGAGAGAGTTTAGGGGTGGGGTGAGGCTGCTTTACTGAGACAGTGAGAAGTGTAGAGAGAGTTTGGGGGGTGGGGGCTTTACTGAGACAGTGAGAAGTGTAGAGAGAGTTTGGGGGGTGGGGGCTTTACTGAGACAGTGAGAAGTGTAGAGAGAGTTTGGGGGGTGGGGTGAGGCTGCTTTACTGAGACAGTGAGAAGTGTAGAGAGAGTTTGGGGGTGGGGTGAGGCTGCTTTACTGAGACAGTGAGAAGTGTAGAGAGAGTTTGGGGGGTGGGGTGAGGCTGCTTTACTGAGACAGTGAGAAGTGTAGAGAGAGTTTGGGGGGTGGGGTGAGGCTGCTTTACTGAGACAGTGAGAAGTGTAGAGAGAGTTTGGGGGGTGGGGTGAGGCTGCTTTACTGAGACAGTGAGAAGTGTAGAGAGAGTTTGGGGGTGGGGTGAGGCTGCTTTACTGAGACAGTGAGAAGTGTAGAGAGAGTTTGGGGGGTGGGGTGAGGCTGCTTTACTGAGACAGTGAGAAGTGTAGAGAGAGTTTGGGGGGTGGGGTGAGGCTGCTTTACTGAGACAGTGAGAAGTGTAGAGAGAGTTTAGGGGTGGGGTGAGGCTGCTTTACTGAGACAGTGAGAAGTGTAGAGAGAGTTTGGGGGGTGAGGCTGCTTTACTGAGACAGTGAGAAGTGTAGAGAGAGTTTGGGGGTGGGGTGAGGCTGCTTTACTGAGACAGTGAGAAGTGTAGAGAGAGTTTGGGGGGTGGGGTGAGGCTGCTTTACTGAGACAGTGAGAAGTGTAGAGAGAGTTTGGGGGGTGGGGTGAGGCTGCTTTACTGAGACAGTGAGAAGTGTAGAGAGAGTTTGGTGGGTGGGGTGAGGCTGCTTTACTGAGACAGTGAGAAGTGTAGAGAGAGTTTGGGGTGGGGTGGGGGCTGCTTTACTGAGACAGTGAGAAGTGTAGAGAGAGTTTGGGGGGTGGGGTGAGGCTGCTTTACTGAGACAGTGAGAAGTGTAGAGAGAGTTTGGGGTGGGGTGAGGCTGCTTTACTGAGACAGTGAGAAGTGTAGAGAGAGTTTGGGGGGTGGGGTGAGGCTGCTTTACTGAGACAGTGAGAAGTGTAGAGAGAGTTTGGGGTGGGGTGGGGGCTGCTTTACTGAGACAGTGAGAAGTGTAGAGAGAGTTTGGGGGGTGGGGAGGCTGCTTTACTGAGACAGTGAGAAGTGTAGAGAGAGTTTGGGGGGTGGGGTGAGGCTGCTTTACTGAGACAGTGAGAAGTGTAGAGAGAGTTTGGGGGGTGAGGCTGCTTTACTGAGACAGTGAGAAGTGTAGAGAGAGTTTGGGGGTGGGGTGAGGCTGCTTTACTGAGACAGTGAGAAGTGTAGAGAGAGTTTGGGGGGTGGGTGAGGCTGCTTTACTGAGACAGTGAGAAGTGTAGAGAGAGTTTGGGGGGTGGGGTGAGGCTGCTTTACTGAGACAGTGAGAAGTGTAGAGAGAGTTTGGGGGGTGAGGCTGCTTTACTGAGACAGTGAGAAGTGTAGAGAGAGTTTGGGGGTGGGGTGAGGCTGCTTTACTGAGACAGTGAGAAGTGTAGAGAGAGTTTGGGGGTGGGGTGAGGCTGCTTTACTGAGACAGTGAGAAGTGTAGAGTTTGGGGGGTGGGGTGAGGCTGCTTTACTGAGACAGTGAGAAGTGTAGAGAGAGTTTGGGGGGGTGAGGCTGCTTTACTGAGACAGTGAGAAGTGTAGAGAGAGTTTAGGGGTGGGGTGGGGGCTTTACTGAGACAGTGAGAAGTGTAGAGAGAGTTTGGGGGTGGGGTGAGGCTGCTTTACTGAGACAGTGAGAAGTGTAGAGAGAGTTTGGGGGGTGGGGTGAGGCTGCTTGCTTTACTGAGACAGTGAGAAGTGTAGAGAGAGTTTGGGGGGTGAGGCTGCTTTACTGAGACAGTGAGAAGTGTAGAGAGAGTTTGGGGGGTGGGGTGAGGCTGCTTTACTGAGACAGTGAGAAGTGTAGAGAGAGTTTGGGGGGTGGGGTGAGGCTGCTTTACTGAGACAGTGAGAAGTGTAGAGAGAGTTTGGGGGGTGGGTGAGGCTGCTTTACTGAGACAGTGAGAAGTGTAGAGAGAGTTTGGGGGTGGGGTGGGGCTGCTTTACTGAGACAGTGAGAAGTGTAGAGAGAGTTTGGGGGTGGGGGCTTTACTGAGACAGTGAGAAGTGTAGAGAGAGTTTGGGGGGTGGGGTGAGGCTGCTTTACTGAGACAGTGAGAAGTGTAGAGAGAGTTTGGGGGGTGAGGCTGCTTTACTGAGACAGTGAGAAGTGTAGAGAGAGTTTAGGGGGTGGGGTGGGGGCTTTACTGAGACAGTGAGAAGTGTAGAGAGAGTTTGGGGGGTGGGGTGAGGCTGCTTTACTGAGACAGTGAGAAGTGTAGAGAGAGTTTGGGGGGTGGGGTGAGGCTGCTTTACTGAGACAGTGAGAAGTGTAGAGAGAGTTTGGGGGGTGAGGCTGCTTTACTGAGACAGTGAGAAGTGTAGAGAGAGTTTGGGGGGGTGAGGCTGCTTTACTGAGACAGTGAGAAGTGTAGAGAGAGTTTGGGGGGTGGGGTGAGGCTGCTTTACTGAGACAGTGAGAAGTGTAGAGAGAGTTTGGGGTGGGGTGGTGGCTTTACTGAGACAGTGAGAAGTGTAGAGAGAGTTTGGGGGGTGAGGCTGCTTTACTGAGACAGTGAGAAGTGTAGAGAGAGTTTGGGGGGGTGAGGCTGCTTTACTGAGACAGTGAGAAGTGTAGAGAGAGTTTAGGGGGTGGGGTGAGGCTGCTTTACTGAGACAGTGAGAAGTGTAGAGAGAGTTTGGGGGGTGGGGTGAGGCTGCTTTACTGAGACAGTGAGAAGTGTAGAGAGAGTTTGGGGGGTGGGGTGAGGCTGCTTTACTGAGACAGTGAGAAGTGTAGAGAGAGTTTGGGGGGTGAGGCTGCTTTACTGAGACAGTGAGAAGTGTAGAGAGAGTTTGGGGGGTGAGGCTGCTTTACTGAGACAGTGAGAAGTGTAGAGAGAGTTTGGGGGGTGAGGCTGCTTTACTGAGACAGTGAGAAGTGTAGAGAGAGTTTGGGGGGTGAGGCTGCTTTACTGAGACAGTGAGAAGTGTAGAGAGAGTTTGGGGGGTGAGGCTGCTTTACTGAGACAGTGAGAAGTGTAGAGAGAGTTTGGGGGGTGAGGCTGCTTTACTGAGACAGTGAGAAGTGTAGAGAGAGTTTGGGGGGGTGAGGCTGCTTTACTGAGACAGTGAGAAGTGTAGAGAGAGTTTGGGGGGGTGAGGCTGCTTTACTGAGACAGTGAGAAGTGTAGAGAGAGTTTGGGGGGGTGAGGCTGCTTTACTGAGACAGTGAGAAGTGTAGAGAGAGTTTGGGGGGTGGGGTGAGGCTGCTTTACTGAGACAGTGAGAAGTGTAGAGAGAGTTTGGGGGGTGGGGTGAGGCTGCTTTACTGAGACAGTGAGAAGTGTAGAGAGAGTTTGGGGGGTGAGGCTGCTTTACTGAGACAGTGAGAAGTGTAGAGAGAGTTTGGGGGGGGAGGCTGCTTTACTGAGACAGTGAGAAGTGTAGAGAGAGTTTGGGGGGGGAGGCTGCTTTACTGAGACAGTGAGAAGTGTAGAGAGAGTTTAGGGGGTGGGGTGGGGGCTTTACTGAGACAGTGAGAAGTGTAGAGAGAGTTTGGGGGGTGGGTGAGGCTGCTTTACTGAGACAGTGAGAAGTGTAGAGAGAGTTTGGGGGGTGGGGTGAGGCTGCTTTACTGAGACAGTGAGAAGTGTAGAGAGAGTTTGGGGGGTGGGGTGAGGCTGCTTTACTGAGACAGTGAGAAGTGTAGAGAGAGTTTGGGGGGTGGGGTGAGGCTGCTTTACTGAGACAGTGAGAAGTGTAGAGAGAGTTTGGGGGGGTGAGGCTGCTTTACTGAGACAGTGAGAAGTGTAGAGAGAGTTTGGGGGGGGTGAGGCTGCTTTACTGAGACAGTGAGAAGTGTAGAGAGAGTTTGGGGGGGTGAGGCTGCTTTACTGAGACAGTGAGAAGTGTAGAGAGAGTTTGGGGGTGGGGTGAGGCTGCTTTACTGAGACAGTGAGAAGTGTAGAGAGAGTTTGGGGGGTGCGGTGAGGCTGCTTTACTGAGACAGTGAGAAGTGTAGAGAGAGTTTGGGGGTGGGGTGAGGCTGCTTTACTGAGACAGTGAGAAGTGTAGAGAGAGTTTGGGGGTGGGGTGAGGCTGCTTTACTGAGACAGTGAGAAGTGAAGAGAGAGTTTGGGGGGTGGGGTGAGGCTGCTTTACTGAGACAGTGAGAAGTGTAGAGAGAGTTTGGGGGGTGGGGTGAGGCTGCTTTACTGAGACAGTGAGAAGTGTAGAGAGAGTTTGGGGGTGGGGTGAGGCTGCTTTACTGAGACAGTGAGAAGTGAAGAGAGAGTTTGGGGGGTGGGGTGAGGCTGCTTTACTGAGACAGTGAGAAGTGTAGAGAGAGTTTGGGGGGGTGAGGAGGCTGCTTTACTGAGACAGTGAGAAGTGTAGAGAGAGTTTGGGGGGGTGAGGAGGCTGCTTTACTGAGACAGTGAGAAGTGTAGAGAGAGTTTGGGGGTGAGGAGGCTGCTTTACTGAGACAGTGAGAAGTGTAGAGAGAGTTTGGGGGTGGGGTGAGGCTGCTTTACTGAGACAGTGAGAAGTGTAGAGAGAGTTTGGGGGTGGGGTGAGGCTGCTTTACTGAGACAGTGAGAAGTGAAGAGAGAGTTTGGGGGGTGGGGTGAGGCTGCTTTACTGAGACAGTGAGAAGTGTAGAGAGAGTTTGGGGGGTGGGGTGAGGCTGCTTTACTGAGACAGTGAGAAGTGTAGAGAGAGTTTGGGGGTGGGGTGAGGCTGCTTTACTGAGACAGTGAGAAGTGTAGAGAGAGTTTGGGGGTGGGGTGAGGCTGCTTTACTGAGACAGTGAGAAGTGTAGAGAGAGTTTGGGGGGTGGGGTGGGGGCTTTACTGAGACAGTGACAAGTGTAGAGAGAGTTTGGGGGGTGCGGTGAGGCTGCTTTACTGAGACAGTGAGAAGTGTAGAGAGAGTTTGGGGGGTGGGGTGGGGGCTTTACTGAGACAGTGACAAGTGTAGAGAGAGTTTAGGGGGTGGGGTGAGGCTGCTTTACTGAGACAGTGAGAAGTGTAGAGAGAGTTTGGGGGTGGGGTGAGGCTGCTTTACTGAGACAGTGAGAAGTGTAGAGAGAGTTTGGGGGGTGTGGTGAGGCTGCTTTACTGAGACAGTGAGAAGTGTAGAGAGAGTTTGGGGGTGGGGTGAGGCTGCTTTACTGAGACAGTGAGAAGTGTAGAGAGAGTTTGGGGGGGTGAGGCTGCTTTACTGAGACAGTGAGAAGTGTAGAGAGAGTTTGGGGGTGGGGTGGGGGCTTTACTGAGACAGTGAGATGTGTAGAGAGAGTTTGGGGGGTGGGGTGAGGCTGCTTTACTGAGACAGTGAGAAGTGTAGAGAGAGTTTGGGGGGTGGGTTGAGGCTGCTTTACTGAGACAGTGAGAAGTGTAGAGAGAGTTTGGGGGGTGGGGTGAGGCTGCTTTACTGAGACAGTGAGAAGTGTAGAGAGAGTTTGGGGGGTGGGGTGAGGCTGCTTTACTGAGACAGTGAGAAGTGTAGAGAGAGTTTGGGGGGTGGGGTGAGGCTGCTTTACTGAGACAGTGAGAAGTGTAGAGAGAGTTTGGGGGGTGGGGTGAGGCTGCTTTACTGAGACAGTGAGAAGTGTAGAGAGAGGTTGGGGGGTGTGGTGAGGCTGCTTTACTGAGACAGTGAGAAGTGTAGAGAGAGTTTGGGGGTGGGGTGGGGGCTTTACTGAGACAGTGAGATGTGTAGAGAGAGTTTGGGGGGTGGGGTGAGGCTGCTTTACTGAGACAGTGAGAAGTGTAGAGCGAGTTTGGGGGGTGAGGCTGCTTTACTGAGACAGTGAGAAGTGTAGAGAGAGTTTAGGGGGTGGGGTGAGGCTGCTTTACTGAGACAGTGAGAAGTGTAGAGAGAGTTTGGGGGGGGAGGCTGCTTTACTGAGACAGTGAGAAGTGTAGAGAGAGTTTGGGGGGTGGGGTGAGGCTGCTTTACTGAGACAGTGAGAAGTGTAGAGAGAGTTTGGGGGTGGGGTGAGGCTGCTTTACTGAGACAGTGAGAAGTGTAGAGAGAGTTTAGGGGGTGGGGTGGGGGCTTTACTGAGACAGTGAGAAGTGTAGAGAGAGTTTGGGGGGTGAGGCTGCTTTACTGAGACAGTGAGAAGTGTAGAGAGAGTTTGGTGGATGGGGGAGGCTGCTTTACTGAGACAGTGAGAAGTGTAGAGAGAGTTTGGGGGGGTGAGGCTGCTTTACTGAGACAGTGAGAAGTGTAGAGAGAGTTTGGGGGGGTGAGGCTGCTTTACTGAGACAGTGAGAAGTGTAGAGAGAGTTTGGGGGGTGGGTGAGGCTGCTTTACTGAGACAGTGAGAAGTGTAGAGAGAGTTTGGGGGGTGGGTGAGGCTGCTTTACTGAGACAGTGAGAAGTGTAGAGAGAGTTTGGGGGGTGGGGTGGGGCTGCTTTACTGAGACAGTGAGAAGTGTAGAGAGAGTTTAGGGGTGGGGTGAGGCTGCTTTACTGAGACAGTGAGAAGTGTAGAGAGAGTTTGGGGGGTGGGGAGGCTGCTTTACTGAGACAGTGAGAAGTGTAGAGAGAGTTTGGGGGGGTGAGGCTGCTTTACTGAGACAGTGAGAAGTGTAGAGAGAGTTTGGGGGGTGGGGTGAGGCTGCTTTACTGAGACAGTGAGAAGTGTAGAGAGAGTTTGGGGGGGTGAGGCTGCTTTACTGAGACAGTGAGAAGTGTAGAGAGAGTTTAGGGGGTGGGGTGGGGGCTTTACTGAGACAGTGAGAAGTGTAGAGAGAGTTTGGGGGGTGGGGTGAGGCTGCTTTACTGAGACAGTGAGAAGTGTAGAGAGAGTTTGGGGGGTGGGGTGAGGCTGCTTTACTGAGACAGTGAGAAGTGTAGAGAGAGTTTGGGGGGTGAGGCTGCTTTACTGAGACAGTGAGAAGTGTAGAGAGAGTTTGGGGGGTGAGGCTGCTTTACTGAGACAGTGAGAAGTGTAGAGAGAGTTTGGGGGGTGGGGTGAGGCTGCTTTACTGAGACAGTGAGAAGTGTAGAGAGAGTTTGGGGTGGGGTGGGGGCTTTACTGAGACAGTGAGAAGTGTAGAGAGAGTTTGGGGGGTGAGGCTGCTTTACTGAGACAGTGAGAAGTGTAGAGAGAGTTTGGGGGGGTGAGGCTGCTTTACTGAGACAGTGAGAAGTGTAGAGAGAGTTTAGGGGGTGGGGTGAGGCTGCTTTACTGAGACAGTGAGAAGTGTAGAGAGAGTTTGGGGGGTGGGGTGAGGCTGCTTTACTGAGACAGTGAGAAGTGTAGAGAGAGTTTGGGGGGTGGGGTGAGGCTGCTTTACTGAGACAGTGAGAAGTGTAGAGAGAGTTTGGGGGGTGAGGCTGCTTTACTGAGACAGTGAGAAGTGTAGAGAGAGTTTGGGGGGTGAGGCTGCTTTACTGAGACAGTGAGAAGTGTAGAGAGAGTTTGGGGGGTGAGGCTGCTTTACTGAGACAGTGAGAAGTGTAGAGAGAGTTTGGGGGGTGAGGCTGCTTTACTGAGACAGTGAGAAGTGTAGAGAGAGTTTGGGGGGTGAGGCTGCTTTACTGAGACAGTGAGAAGTGTAGAGAGAGTTTGGGGGGTGAGGCTGCTTTACTGAGACAGTGAGAAGTGTAGAGAGAGTTTGGGGGGTGAGGCTGCTTTACTGAGACAGTGAGAAGTGTAGAGAGAGTTTGGGGGGTGAGGCTGCTTTACTGAGACAGTGAGAAGTGTAGAGAGAGTTTGGGGGGTGAGGCTGCTTTACTGAGACAGTGAGAAGTGTAGAGAGAGTTTGGGGGGTGAGGCTGCTTTACTGAGACAGTGAGAAGTGTAGAGAGAGTTTGGGGGGTGGGGTGAGGCTGCTTTACTGAGACAGTGAGAAGTGTAGAGAGAGTTTGGGGGGTGGGGTGAGGCTGCTTTACTGAGACAGTGAGAAGTGTAGAGAGAGTTTGGGGGTGGGGGCTTTACTGAGACAGTGAGAAGTGTAGAGAGAGTTTGGGGGGTGGGGTGAGGCTGCTTTACTGAGACAGTGAGAAGTGTAGAGAGAGTTTGGGGGGGGAGGCTGCTTTACTGAGACAGTGAGAAGTGTAGAGAGAGTTTGGGGGGGAGGCTGCTTTACTGAGACAGTGAGAAGTGTAGAGAGAGTTTAGGGGGTGGGGTGGGGGCTTTACTGAGACAGTGAGAAGTGTAGAGAGAGTTTGGGGTGGGGTGGGGGCTTTACTGAGACAGTGAGAAGTGTAGAGAGAGTTTGGGGGGTGAGGCTGCTTTACTGAGACAGTGAGAAGTGTAGAGAGAGTTTGGGGGGGTGAGGCTGCTTTACTGAGACAGTGAGAAGTGTAGAGAGAGTTTAGGGGGTGGGGTGAGGCTGCTTTACTGAGACAGTGAGAAGTGTAGAGAGAGTTTGGGGGGTGGGGTGAGGCTGCTTTACTGAGACAGTGAGAAGTGTAGAGAGAGTTTGGGGGGTGGGGTGAGGCTGCTTTACTGAGACAGTGAGAAGTGTAGAGAGAGTTTGGGGGGTGAGGCTGCTTTACTGAGACAGTGAGAAGTGTAGAGAGAGTTTGGGGGGTGAGGCTGCTTTACTGAGACAGTGAGAAGTGTAGAGAGAGTTTGGGGGGTGAGGCTGCTTTACTGAGACAGTGAGAAGTGTAGAGAGAGTTTGGGGGGTGAGGCTGCTTTACTGAGACAGTGAGAAGTGTAGAGAGAGTTTGGGGGGTGAGGCTGCTTTACTGAGACAGTGAGAAGTGTAGAGAGAGTTTGGGGGGTGAGGCTGCTTTACTGAGACAGTGAGAAGTGTAGAGAGAGTTTGGGGGGTGAGGCTGCTTTACTGAGACAGTGAGAAGTGTAGAGAGAGTTTGGGGGGTGAGGCTGCTTTACTGAGACAGTGAGAAGTGTAGAGAGAGTTTGGGGGGTGAGGCTGCTTTACTGAGACAGTGAGAAGTGTAGAGAGAGTTTGGGGGGTGAGGCTGCTTTACTGAGACAGTGAGAAGTGTAGAGAGAGTTTGGGGGGTGGGGTGAGGCTGCTTTACTGAGACAGTGAGAAGTGTAGAGAGAGTTTGGGGGGTGGGGTGAGGCTGCTTTACTGAGACAGTGAGAAGTGTAGAGAGAGTTTGGGGGGGTGAGGCTGCTTTACTGAGACAGTGAGAAGTGTAGAGAGAGTTTGGGGGGGGAGGCTGCTTTACTGAGACAGTGAGAAGTGTAGAGAGAGTTTGGGGGGGAGGCTGCTTTACTGAGACAGTGAGAAGTGTAGAGAGAGTTTAGGGGGTGGGGTGGGGGCTTTACTGAGACAGTGAGAAGTGTAGAGAGAGTTTGGGGGGTGGGTGAGGCTGCTTTACTGAGACAGTGAGAAGTGTAGAGAGAGTTTGGGGGGTGGGGTGAGGCTGCTTTACTGAGACAGTGAGAAGTGTAGAGAGAGTTTGGGGGGTGGGGTGAGGCTGCTTTACTGAGACAGTGAGAAGTGTAGAGAGAGTTTGGGGGGTGGGGTGAGGCTGCTTTACTGAGACAGTGAGAAGTGTAGAGAGAGTTTGGGGGGGGTGAGGCTGCTTTACTGAGACAGTGAGAAGTGTAGAGAGAGTTTGGGGGGGTGAGGCTGCTTTACTGAGACAGTGAGAAGTGTAGAGAGAGTTTGGGGGGGTGAGGCTGCTTTACTGAGACAGTGAGAAGTGTAGAGAGAGTTTGGGGGTGGGGTGAGGCTGCTTTACTGAGACAGTGAGAAGTGTAGAGAGAGTTTGGGGGGTGCGGTGAGGCTGCTTTACTGAGACAGTGAGAAGTGTAGAGAGAGTTTGGGGGTGGGGTGAGGCTGCTTTACTGAGACAGTGAGAAGTGTAGAGAGAGTTTGGGGGTGGGGTGAGGCTGCTTTACTGAGACAGTGAGAAGTGAAGAGAGAGTTTGGGGGGTGGGGTGAGGCTGCTTTACTGAGACAGTGAGAAGTGTAGAGAGAGTTTGGGGGGTGGGGTGAGGCTGCTTTACTGAGACAGTGAGAAGTGTAGAGAGAGTTTGGGGGTGGGGTGAGGCTGCTTTACTGAGACAGTGAGAAGTGAAGAGAGAGTTTGGGGGGTGGGGTGAGGCTGCTTTACTGAGACAGTGAGAAGTGTAGAGAGAGTTTGGGGGGGTGAGGAGGCTGCTTTACTGAGACAGTGAGAAGTGTAGAGAGAGTTTGGGGGGGTGAGGAGGCTGCTTTACTGAGACAGTGAGAAGTGTAGAGAGAGTTTGGGGGTGAGGAGGCTGCTTTACTGAGACAGTGAGAAGTGTAGAGAGAGTTTGGGGGTGGGGTGAGGCTGCTTTACTGAGACAGTGAGAAGTGTAGAGAGAGTTTGGGGGTGGGGTGAGGCTGCTTTACTGAGACAGTGAGAAGTGAAGAGAGAGTTTGGGGGGTGGGGTGAGGCTGCTTTACTGAGACAGTGAGAAGTGTAGAGAGAGTTTGGGGGGTGGGGTGAGGCTGCTTTACTGAGACAGTGAGAAGTGTAGAGAGAGTTTGGGGGTGGGGTGAGGCTGCTTTACTGAGACAGTGAGAAGTGTAGAGAGAGTTTGGGGGTGGGGTGAGGCTGCTTTACTGAGACAGTGAGAAGTGTAGAGAGAGTTTGGGGGGTGGGGTGGGGGCTTTACTGAGACAGTGACAAGTGTAGAGAGAGTTTGGGGGGTGCGGTGAGGCTGCTTTACTGAGACAGTGAGAAGTGTAGAGAGAGTTTGGGGGGTGGGGTGGGGGCTTTACTGAGACAGTGACAAGTGTAGAGAGAGTTTAGGGGGTGGGGTGAGGCTGCTTTACTGAGACAGTGAGAAGTGTAGAGAGAGTTTGGGGGTGGGGTGAGGCTGCTTTACTGAGACAGTGAGAAGTGTAGAGAGAGTTTGGGGGGTGTGGTGAGGCTGCTTTACTGAGACAGTGAGAAGTGTAGAGAGAGTTTGGGGGTGGGGTGAGGCTGCTTTACTGAGACAGTGAGAAGTGTAGAGAGAGTTTGGGGGGGTGAGGCTGCTTTACTGAGACAGTGAGAAGTGTAGAGAGAGTTTGGGGGTGGGGTGGGGGCTTTACTGAGACAGTGAGATGTGTAGAGAGAGTTTGGGGGGTGGGGTGAGGCTGCTTTACTGAGACAGTGAGAAGTGTAGAGAGAGTTTGGGGGGTGGGTTGAGGCTGCTTTACTGAGACAGTGAGAAGTGTAGAGAGAGTTTGGGGGGTGGGGTGAGGCTGCTTTACTGAGACAGTGAGAAGTGTAGAGAGAGTTTGGGGGGTGGGGTGAGGCTGCTTTACTGAGACAGTGAGAAGTGTAGAGAGAGTTTGGGGGGTGGGGTGAGGCTGCTTTACTGAGACAGTGAGAAGTGTAGAGAGAGTTTGGGGGGTGGGGTGAGGCTGCTTTACTGAGACAGTGAGAAGTGTAGAGAGAGGTTGGGGGGTGTGGTGAGGCTGCTTTACTGAGACAGTGAGAAGTGTAGAGAGAGTTTGGGGGTGGGGTGGGGGCTTTACTGAGACAGTGAGATGTGTAGAGAGAGTTTGGGGGGTGGGGTGAGGCTGCTTTACTGAGACAGTGAGAAGTGTAGAGCGAGTTTGGGGGGTGAGGCTGCTTTACTGAGACAGTGAGAAGTGTAGAGAGAGTTTAGGGGGTGGGGTGAGGCTGCTTTACTGAGACAGTGAGAAGTGTAGAGAGAGTTTGGGGGGGGAGGCTGCTTTACTGAGACAGTGAGAAGTGTAGAGAGAGTTTGGGGGGTGGGGTGAGGCTGCTTTACTGAGACAGTGAGAAGTGTAGAGAGAGTTTGGGGGTGGGGTGAGGCTGCTTTACTGAGACAGTGAGAAGTGTAGAGAGAGTTTAGGGGGTGGGGTGGGGGCTTTACTGAGACAGTGAGAAGTGTAGAGAGAGTTTGGGGGGTGAGGCTGCTTTACTGAGACAGTGAGAAGTGTAGAGAGAGTTTGGTGGATGGGGGAGGCTGCTTTACTGAGACAGTGAGAAGTGTAGAGAGAGTTTGGGGGGGTGAGGCTGCTTTACTGAGACAGTGAGAAGTGTAGAGAGAGTTTGGGGGGGTGAGGCTGCTTTACTGAGACAGTGAGAAGTGTAGAGAGAGTTTGGGGGGTGGGTGAGGCTGCTTTACTGAGACAGTGAGAAGTGTAGAGAGAGTTTGGGGGGTGGGTGAGGCTGCTTTACTGAGACAGTGAGAAGTGTAGAGAGAGTTTGGGGGGTGGGGTGGGGCTGCTTTACTGAGACAGTGAGAAGTGTAGAGAGAGTTTAGGGGTGGGGTGAGGCTGCTTTACTGAGACAGTGAGAAGTGTAGAGAGAGTTTGGGGGTGGGGTGGGGCTGCTTTACTGAGACAGTGAGAAGTGTAGAGAGAGTTTAGGGGTGGGGTGAGGCTGCTTTACTGAGACAGTGAGAAGTGTAGAGAGAGTTTGGGGGGTGGGGGCTTTACTGAGACAGTGAGAAGTGTAGAGAGAGTTTGGGGGTGCAGTGAGGCTGCTTTACTGAGACAGTGAGAAGTGTAGAGAGAGTTTGGGGGGTGAGGCTGCTTTACTGAGACAGTGAGAAGTGTAGAGAGAGTTTGGGGGGTGGGGGCTTTACTGAGACAGTGAGAAGTGTAGAGAGAGTTTGGGGGTGGGGTGAGGCTGCTTTACTGAGACAGTGAGAAGTGTAGAGAGAGTTTGGTGGGTGGGGTGAGGCTGCTTTACTGAGACAGTGAGAAGTGTAGAGAGAGTTTGGGGGGTGAGGCTGCTTTACTGAGACAGTGAGAAGTGTAGAGAGAGTTTAGGGGGTGGGGTGAGGCTGCTTTACTGAGACAGTGAGAAGTGTAGAGAGAGTTTGGGGGGTGGGGTGAGGCTGCTTTACTGAGACGGTGAGAAGTGTAGAGAGAGTTTGGGGGTGGGTGAGGCTGCTTTACTGAGACAGTGAGAAGTGTAGAGAGAGTTTGGGGGTGGGGTGAGGCTGCTTTACTGAGACAGTGAGAAGTGTAGAGAGAGTTTGGGGGTGGGGTGAGGCTGCTTTACTGAGACAGTGAGAAGTGTAGAGAGAGTTTGGGGGGTGGGGTGAGGCTGCTTTACTGAGACAGTGAGAAGTGTAGAGAGAGTTTGGGGGGTGCGGTGAGGCTGCTTTACTGAGACAGTGAGAAGTGTAGAGAGAGTTTGGGGGGTGAGGCTGCTTTACTGAGACAGTGAGAAGTGTAGAGAGAGTTTGGGGGGTGCGGTGAGGCTGCTTTACTGAGACAGTGAGAAGTGTAGAGAGAGTTTGGGGGGTGAGGCTGCTTTACTGAGACAGTGAGAAGTGTAGAGAGAGTTTGGGGGGTGGGGTGAGGCTGCTTTACTGAGACAGTGAGAAGTGTAGAGAGAGTTTGGGGGGTGAGGCTGCTTTACTGAGACAGTGAGAAGTGTAGAGAGAGTTTGGGGGGTGGGGTGAGGCTGCTTTACTGAGACAGTGAGAAGTGTAGAGAGAGTTTGGGGGTGGGGTGAGGCTGCTTTACTGAGACAGTGAGAAGTGTAGAGAGAGTTTGGGGGGTGAGGCTGCTTTACTGAGACAGTGAGAAGTGTAGAGAGAGTTTGGGGGGTGGGGTGAGGCTGCTTTACTGAGACAGTGAGAAGTGTAGAGAGAGTTTGGGGGTGGGGTGAGGCTGCTTTACTGAGACAGTGAGAAGTGTAGAGAGAGTTTGGGGGGTGGGGTGAGGCTGCTTTACTGAGACAGTGAGAAGTGTAGAGAGAGTTTGGGGGTGGGGTGAGGCTGCTTTACTGAGACAGTGAGAAGTGTAGAGAGAGTTTGGGGGGTGGGTGAGGCTGCTTTACTGAGACAGTGAGAAGTGTAGAGAGAGTTTGGGGGGTGGGGTGAGGCTGCTTTACTGAGACAGTGAGAAGTGTAGAGAGAGTTTGGGGGGTGGGGTGAGGCTGCTTTACTGAGACAGTGAGAAGTGTAGAGAGAGTTTGGGGGGTGGGGTGAGGCTGCTTTACTGAGACAGTGAGAAGTGTAGAGAGAGTTTAGGGGTGGGGTGAGGCTGCTTTACTGAGACAGTGAGAAGTGTAGAGAGAGTTTAGGGGGTGGGGTGGGGGCTTTACTGAGACAGTGAGAAGTGTAGAGAGAGTTTAGGGGGTGGGGTGGGGGCTTTACTGAGACAGTGAGAAGTGTAGAGAGAGTTTAGGGGTGGGGTGGGGGCTTTACTGAGACAGTGAGAAGTGTAGAGAGAGTTTGGGGGTGCGGTGAGGCTGCTTTACTGAGACAGTGAGAAGTGTAGAGAGAGTTTAGGGGTGGGGTGGGGGCTTTACTGAGACAGTGAGAAGTGTAGAGAGAGTTTGGGGGGTGGGGTGAGGCTGCTTTACTGAGACAGTGAGAAGTGTAGAGAGAGTTTGGGGGGGGGAGGCTGCTTTACTGAGACAGTGAGAAGTGTAGAGAGAGTTTGGGGGGTGGGGAGGCTGCTTTACTGAGACAGTGAGAAGTGTAGAGAGAGTTTGGGGGGGTGAGGCTGCTTTACTGAGACAGTGAGAAGTGTAGAGAGAGTTTGGGGGGTGGGGTGAGGCTGCTTTACTGAGACAGTGAGAAGTGTAGAGAGAGTTTGGGGGGTGGGGTGAGGCTGCTTTACTGAGACAGTGAGAAGTGTAGAGAGAGTTTGGGGGGTGCGGTGAGGCTGCTTTACTGAGACAGTGAGAAGTGTAGAGAGAGTTTGGGGGGTGGGGAGGCTGCTTTACTGAGACAGTGAGAAGTGTAGAGAGAGTTTGGGGGGTGGGGAGGCTGCTTTACTGAGACAGTGAGAAATGTAGAGAGAGTTTGGGGGGTGGGGGGAAGGCTGGTTTTTCTGTGATGTGCTGAGCTGGGCCCACAACTCTCTGTGTAGTTTCTTGCAGTCACACGCAGAGCAGTTGCCGCAGCAAACTGTGATTGATCTGGATAGGAGGCATTCTGTGGTGCGTTTGTACCAAAAGGTGAGAGTTGATGGGGGGACATGCCAACATCCCCATGACCTCCCTTTCTCGTCTCAGGAAAACCCAAGGTACAGCAAGAATGGGAAAACTTGCAGGCAGGCATGCAGGTAGAGATCGGAATCAGGTTCAATGTCACCGGCATGTGGTGTGAAATTTGTTAACTGTGTAGCAGCAATACATAATGCCAGGGAAGAACTGAGTTACAGTAAGTACTAAATATTAAACAAGTAGTGCTAAAATAGAAATTTAGAAAAGTAGTGAGGTGGTGTTCATGGGTTCAATGTCCGTTCAGAAATCGGATGGCAGAGGGGGAGAAGCTGTTCCTGAATCACTGTGAGTGTGTGGCTTCAGGCTTCTGGACCTCCTTCCTGATGGTAGCAGTGAGAAGGGGGCATGTCCTGGGTGATGGGGGTCCTTCCTGATGGTAGCAGTGAGAAGGGGGCATGTCCTGGGTGATGGGGGTCCTTCCTGATGGTAGCAGTGAGAAGGGGGCATGACCTGGGTGATGGGGGTCCTTCCTGATGGTAGCAGTGAGAAGGGGGCATGACCTGGGTGATGGGGGTCCTTACTGATGGTAGCAGTGAGAAGGGGGCATGTCCTGGGTGATGGGGGTCCTTCCTGATGGTAGCAGTGAGAAGGGGGCATGACCTGGGTGATGGGGGTCCTTCCTGATGGTAGCAGTGAGAAGGGGGCATGTCCTGGGTGATGGGGGTCCTTCCTGATGGTAGCAGTGAGAAGGGGGCATGACCTGGGTGATGGGGGTCCTTACTGATGGTAGCAGTGAGAAGGGGGCATGTCCTGGGTGATGGGGGTCCTTCCTGATGGTAGCAGTGAGAAGGGGGCATGTCCTGGGTGATGGGGGTCCTTACTGATGGTAGCAGTGAGAAGGGGGCATGACCTGGGTGATGGGGGTCCTTACTGATGGTAGCAGTGAGAAGGGGGCATGACCTGGGTGATGGGGGTCCTTACTGATGGATGCTGTCTTGCTGAGGCACTGCTCCTTGGAGATGTCCCGGATACTTTGGAGGCTTGTGCCCATGATGGAGCTGGCCAAGTTTAGAAATTCTCTGCAGCTCACTTTGGTCTGTGCAATAGCAGCCCTCCCCCTACCGTACCAGATGCAATCCGTTAGAAAGCCCCTCACGGTACATCTGTAGAAATTTGTGCTTGATCCAGATGACACATCAAACATAAACCTCAGCCACAGAAATATTTAAATTGTCTCCTTCCACCTCCGCTGGGGGAAAGGAATTGCAGACACATCATCCGATAAATAAAAAGAAATTCAGTAACTTCCTGTAATGGGGCACCCCCTTATTTGTAAACAGTGACCTCTCGCACTGTAGGAAACACACTGTCCTGAAGATCTTCTATGTCCCAAACCCACTTTCCTCTGAACCTCTGTGGACAGAAGCCCGGCTTGTCTGACCTCTTCTCATCGCTCGTTCTAAGTTTCACTTTACTAACTTCATCCGGAGATCCTTAGATGAAAGTAAAAC